>NC_141537.1:11000000-11168750 GCF_021556685.1 Rattus norvegicus | reverse complement strand
AGTGCTATGAGATACTATGAGGAGGACAGGAGTGCTGTGAGATACTGTCTATGAGGACAGGAGCGCTGTGAGATACTGTCTATGAGGACAGGAGTGCTGTGAGATACTGTCTATGAGGACAGGAGTGCTGTGAGATACTGTCGATGAGGACAGGAGCGCTGTGAGATACTGTCTATGAGGAGGACAGGAGCGCTGTGAGATACTGTCTATGAGGACAGGAGCGCTGTGAGATATTGTCTATGAGGACAGGAGCGCTGTGAGATACTGTCTATGAGGAGGAAAGGAGCGCTGTGAGATACTGTCTATAAGGACAGGAGTGCTGTGAGATACTGTGTATGAGGAGGACAGGAGTGCTGTGAGATACTGTCTA
The DNA here is from genome assembly GCF_021556685.1 of Rattus norvegicus. Taxonomy (NCBI): domain Eukaryota; kingdom Metazoa; phylum Chordata; class Mammalia; order Rodentia; family Muridae; genus Rattus; species Rattus norvegicus. The sequence goes on along the minus strand of NC_141537.1, from coordinate 11,168,380 downwards.
TTAGGACAGGAGTGCTGTGAGATACTGTCAATGAGGACAGGAGCACTGTGAGTTACTGTCTATGAGGAGGACAGGAGTGCTGTGAGATACTGTCTATGAGGACAGGAGTGTTGTGAGATACTGTTTATGAGGACAGGAGCGCTGTGAGATACTGTCTATGAGGAGGACAGGAGTGCTGTGAGATACTGTCTCTGAGGACAGGAGTGCTGTGAGATACTGTCTATGAGAAGGACAGGAGCGCTGTGAGATACTGTCTATGAGGACAGGAGGGCTCTGAGATACTGTGTATGAGGAGGACAGGAGTGCTGTGAGATACTGTCTATGAGGACAGGAGGGCTCTGAGATACTGTGTATGAGGAGGACAGGAGTGCTGTGAGATACTGTCTATGAGGACACGAGTGCTGTGAGATACTGTGTATGAGGAGGACAGGAGTGCTGTGAGATACTGTCTATGAGGACAGGATCGCTGTGAGATCCTGTCTATGAGGAGGACAGGAGTGCTGTGAGATCATGTCTATGAGGACAGGAGCGCTGTGAGATTCTGTCTATGAGGAGGACATGAGCACTGTGAGATACTGTCTATGAGGAGGACAGGAGTGCTGTGAGATACTGTGTATGAGGAGGACAGGAGTGCTGTGAGATACTTTCTATGAGGACAGGAGTGCTGTGAGATACTGTCTATGAGGACAGGAGCGCTGTGAGATACTGTCTATGAGGAGGACAGGAGTGCTGTGAGATACTGTCTATGAGGACAGGAGCGCTGTGAGATACTGTCTATGAGGACAGGAGCGCTGTGAGATACTGTCTATGAGGAGAGGAGTGGTGTGAGATACTGTCTATGAGGATAGGAGCGCTGTGAGATACTGTCTATGAGGACAGGAGTGTTGTGAGTTACTGTGTATGAGGACAGGAGTGCTGTGAGATACTGTCTATGAGGCAGGAGCGCTGTGAGATACTGTCTATGAGGAGGACAAGAGTGCTGTGAGATAATGTCTATGAGGACAGGAGCGCTGTGAGATACTGTCTATGAGGAGGACAGGAGTGCTGTGAGATACTGTCTATGAGGACAGGAGCGCTGTGAGAAACTATCTATTAGGAGGACAGGAGAGCTGTGTGATACTGTCTATGAGGAGGACAGGAGCGCTGTCAGATACTGTCTATAAGGACAGGAGCGCTGTGAGATACTGTCTACTAGGACAGGAGTGTTGTGAGATACTGTCTACTAGGAGGACAGGAATGCTGTGAGATACTGTCTATGAGGACAGGAGTGCTGTGAGATACTGTCTATGAGGACAGGATTGCTGTGAGATACTGTCTACTAGGAGGACAGGAGTGCTGTGAGATACTGTCTTCTAGGACAGGAGCGCTGTGAGATACTGTCTAAGAGGACAGGAGTGCTGTGAGATACTGTCTATGAGGAGGACAGGAGTGCTGTGAGATCGTGTCTATGAGGACAGGAGCGCTGTGAGATACTGTCTATGAGGAGGACTAGAGCGCTGTGAGATACTGTCTATGAGGAGGACAGGAGCGCTGTGAGATACTGTCTCTGAGGACAGGAGTGCTGTGAGATACTGTCTACTAGGAGGACAGGAATGCTGTGAGATACTGTATATGAGTACAGGAGTGCTGTGAGATACTGTCTACTAGGAGAACAGGAGTGCTGTGAGATACTGTCTACTAGGACAGGAGCGCTGTGAGATACTGTCTATGAGGACAGGAGTGCTGTGAGATACTGTCTATGAGGACAGGAGTGCTGTGAGATACTGTCGATGAGGACAGGAGCGCTGTGAGATACTGTCTATGAGGAGGTCAGGAGCGCTGTGAGATACTGTCTATGAGGACAGGAGCGCTGTGAGATATTGTCTATGAGGACAGGAGCGCTGTGAGATACTGTCTATGAGGAGGACAGGAGCGCTGTGAGATACAGTCTATAAGGACAGGAGTGCTGTGAGATACTGTGTATGAGGAGGACAGGAGTGCTGTGAGATACTGTCTATGAGGACAGGAGTGCTGTGAGATACTGTCTATGAGGACAGGAGCACTGTGAGTTACTGTCTATGAGGAGGACAGGAGTGCTGTGAGATTCTGTCTATGAGGACAGGAGCGCTGTGAGATACTGTCTATGAGGAGGAAAGGAGTGCTGAGAGATCATGTCTATGAGGACAGGAGGGTTGTGAGATACTGTCTATGAGGACAGGAGCGCTGTGAGATACTGTGTATGAGGAGGACAGGAGTGCTGTGAGATCATGTCTATGAGGACAGGAGCGCTGTGAGATAGTGTCTATGAGGACCACAGGAGTGATGTGAGATATTGTCTATGAGGACAGAAGCGCTGTGAGATACTGTGTATGAGGAGGACAGGAGTGCTGTGAGATCATGTCTATGAGGACAGGAGTGCTGTGAGATACTGTCTATGAGGACAGGAGCGCTGTGAGATACTGTCTATGAGGAGGACAGTAGCGCTGTAAGATACTGTCTATGAGGACAGGAGCGCTGTGAGATATTGTCTATGAGGATAGGAGCGCTGTGATATACTGTCTATGAGGAGGACAGGAGCGCTGTGAGATACAGTCTATAAGGACAGGAGTGCTGTGAGATACTGTGTATGAGGAGGACAGGAGTGCTGTGAGATACTATTAGGAAAGGAGTGCTGTGAGATACTGTCTATGAGGACAGGAGCACTGTGAGTTACTGTCTATGAGGAGGACAGGAGTGCTGTGAGATACTGTCTATGAGGACAGGAGTGTTGTGAGATACTGTTTATGAGGACAGGAGGGCTCTGAGATACTGTGTATGAGGAGGACAGGAGTGCTGTGAGATACTGTCTATGAGGACAGGAGGGCTCTGAGATACTGTGTATGAGGAGGACAGGAGTGCTGTGAGATACTGTCTATGAGGACACGAGTGCTGTGAGATACTGTGTATGAGGAGGACAGGAGTGCTGTGAGATACTGTCTATGAGGACAGGATCGCTGTGAGATACTGTCTATGAGGAGGACAGGAGTGCTGTGAGATCATGTCTATGAGGACAGGAGCGCTGTGAGATTCTGTCTATGAGGAGGACATGAGCACTGTGAGATACCGTCTAAGAGGAGGACAGGAGTGCTGTGAGATACTGTGTATGAGGAGGACAGGAGTGCTGTGAGATACTTTCTATGAGGACAGGAGTGCTGTGAGATACTGTCTATGAGGACAGGATCGCTGTGAGATACTGTCTATGAGGAGGACAGGAGTGCTGTGAGATACTATCTATGAGGACAGGAGCGCTGTGAGATACTGTCTATGAGGACAGGAGCGCTGTGAGATACTGTCTATGAGGACAGGAGTGGTGTGAGATACTGTCTATGAGGACAGGAGTGCTGTGAGATACTGTGTATGAGGACAGGAGTACTGTGAGATACTGTCTATGAGGCAGGAGCGCTGTGAGATACTGTCTATGAGGAGGACAGGAGTGCTGTGAGATACTGTCTATGAGGACAGGAGCGCTGTGAGAAACTATCTATTAGGAGGACAGGAGAGCTGTGAGATACTGTCTATGAGGAGGACAGGAGCGCTGTCAGATACTGTCTATAAGGACAGGAGCGCTGTGAGATACTGTCTACTAGGACAGGAGTGTTGTGAGATACTGTCTACTAGGAGGACAGGAATGCTGTGAGATACTGTCTCTGAGGACAGGAGTGCTGTGAGATACTGTCTACTAGGAGAACAGGAGTGCTGTGAGATACTGTCTACTAGGACAGGAGCGCTGTGAGATACTGTCTATGAGGACAGGAGTGCTGTGAGATACTGTCTATGAGGACAGGAGTGCTGTGAGATACTGTCGATGAGGACAGGAGCGCTGTGAGATACTGTCTATGAGGACAGGAGTGCTGTGAAATACTGTCTATGAGGAAAGGAGTGCTGTGAGATACTGTCGATGAGGACAGGAGCGCTGTGAGATACTGTCTATGAGGAGGTCAGGAGCGCTGTGAGATACTGTCTATGGGGACAGGAGCGCTGTGAGATATTGTCTATGAAGACAGGAGCGCTGTGAGATACTGTCTATGAGGAGGACAGGAGCGCTGAGATACAGTCTATAAGGACAGGAGCGCTGTGAGATACTGTGTATGAGGAGGACAGGAGTGCTGTGAGATACTGTCTATGAGGACAGGAGTGCTGTGAGATACTGTCTATGAGGACAGGAGCACTGTGAGTAACTGTCTATGAGGAGGACAGGAGTGCTGTGAGATACTGTCTATGAGGACAGGAGCGCTGTGAGATACTGTCTATGAGGAGGAAAGGAGTGCTGTGAGATCATGTCTATGAGGACAGGAGTGTTGTGAGATACTGTCTATGAGGACAGGAGCGCTGTGAGATACTGTGTATGAGGAGGACAGGAGTGCTGTGAGATCATGTCTATGAGGACAGGAGCGCTGTGAGATACTGTCTATGAGGAGCACAGGAGTGATGTGAGATATTGTCTATGAGGACAGAAGCGCTGTGAGATACTGTGTATGAGGAGGACAGGAGTGCTGTGAGATCATGTCTATGAGGACAGGAGTGCTGTGAGATACTGTCTATGAGGAGGACAGGAGTGATGTGATATATTTTCTATGAGGACAGGAGCGCTGTGAGATACTATCTATGAGGAGGACAGGAGCGCTGTGAGATACTGTCTATGAGGAGGACAGGAGCGCTGTGAGATACTGTCTACGAGGACTGGAGCGCTGTGAGATACTGTGTATTAGGACAGGAGCCCTGTGAGATTCTGTCTATGAGGACAGGAGTGCTGTGAGATACTATGAGGAGGACAGGAGAGCTGTGAGATACTGTCTATGAGGACAGGAGCGCATTGAGATACTGTCTATGAGGAGGACAGGAGTGCTGTGAGATCATGTCTATGAGGACAGGAGTGTTGTGAGATACTGTCTATGAGGACAGGAGCGCTGTGAGTTACTGTCTATGAGGAGGACAGGAGTGCTGTGAGATACTGTCTATGAGGACAGGATTGTTGTGAGATACTGTCTATGAGGACAGGAGTGCTGTGAGATACTGTCTATGAGGAGGACAGGAGTGATGTGAGATACTGTCTATGAGGACAGGAGCACTGTGAGATACTATCTATGAGGAGGACAGGAGCGCTCTGAGATACTGTCTATTCGGAGGACAGGAGCACTGTGAGATACTGTCTATGAGGACTGGAGCGCTGTGAGATACTGTCTATTAGGACAGGAGCCCTGTGAGATACTGTCTATGAGGACAGGAGTGCTGTGAGATACTATGAGGAGGACAGGAGTGCTGTGAGATACTGTCTATGAGGACAGGAGCGCTGTGAGATACTGTCTATGAGGACAGGAGAGCTGTGAGATATTGTCTATGAGGACAGGAGCGCTGTGAGATACTGTCTATGAGGACAGGAGTGCTGTGAGATACTGTCTATGAGGACAGGAGCACTCTGAGTTACTGTCTATGAGGAGGACAGGAGTGCTGTGAGATACTGTCTATGAGGACAGGAGTGTTGTGAGATACTGTTTATGAGGACAGGAGCGCTGTGAGATACTGTCTATGAGAAGGTCAGGAGTGCTGTGAGATACTTTCTATGAGGACAGGAGTGCTATGAGATACTGTCTATGAGGACAGGAGCGCTGTGAGGTACTGTCTATGAGAAGGACAGGAGTGCTGTGAGATACTTTCTATGAGGACAGGAGTGCTGTGAGATACTGTCTATGAGGACAGGAGCGCTGTGAGATACTGTCTATGAGGAGGACAGGAGTGCTGTGAGATACTGTCTATGAGGACAGGAGCGCTGTGAGATACTGTCTATGAAGACAGGAGTGTTGTGAGATACTGTGTATGAGGACAGGAGTGCTGTGAGATACTGTCTATGAGGCAGGAGCGCTGTGAGATACTGTCTATGAGGAGGACAAGAGTGCTGTGAGATAATGTCTATGAGGACAGGAGCCCGGTGAGATACTGTCTATGAGGAGGACAGGAGTGCTGTGAGATAATGTCTATGAGGACAGGAGCGCTGTCAGATACTATCTATTAGGAGGACAGGAGAGCCTTGAGATACTGTCTATGAGGAGGACAGGAGCGCTGTCAGATACTGTCTATAAGGACAGGAGCGCTGTGAGATACTGTCTACTAGGACAGGAGTGTTGTGAGATACTGTCTACTAGGAGGACAGGAATGCTGTGAGATACTGTCTATGAGGACAGGAGTGCTGTGAGATACTGTCTACTAGGAGGACAGGAGTGCTGTGAGATACTGTCTTCTAGGACAGGAGCGCTGTGAGATACTGTCTATGAGGACAGGAGTGCTGTGAGATACTGTCTATGAGGAGGACAGGAGTGCTGTGTGATCATGTCTTTGAGGACAGGAGCGCTGTGAGATACTGTCTATGAGGAGGACATGAGCGCTGTGAGATACTGTCTATGAGGAGGACAGGAGCGCTGTGAGATACTGTCTCTGAGGACAGGAGTGCTGTGAGATACTGTCTATGAGTAGGACAGGAGTGCTGTGAGATACTTTCTATGAGGACAGGAGTGCTGTGAGATACTGTCTATGAGGACAGGAGCGCTGTGAGATACTGTCTATGAGTAGGTCAGGAGTGCTGTGAGATCTGTCTATGAGGACAGGAGCGCTGTGAGATACTGTCTATGAGGACAAGAACGCGGTGAGATACTGTCTATGAGGACACTAGTGGTGTGAGATACTGTCTATGAGGACAGGAGCCCTGTGAGATACTGTCTATGAAGACAGGAGTGCTGTGAGATACTGTGTATGAGGACAGGAGTGCTGTGAGATACTGTCTATTAGGACAGGAGCGCTGTGAGATACGGTCTATGAGGAGGACAGGAGTGCGGTGAGATACTGTCTATGGGTACAGGAGTGGTGTGAGATACTGTCTATGAGGACAGGAGCGCTGTGAGATACTGTCTATGAAGACAGGAGTGTTGTGAGATACTGTGTATGAGGACAGGAGTGCTGTGAGATACTGTCTATGAGGACAGGAATGCTGTGAGATACTGTGTATGAGGAGGACAAGAGTGCTGTGAGATAATGCCTATGAGGACAGGAGCGCTGTGAGATACTGTCTATGAGGAGGACAGGAGTGCTGTGAGATACTGTCTATGAGGTCAGGAGCGCTGTGAGATACTATCTATGAGGAGGAAAGGAGAGCTGTGAGATACTGTCTATGAGGAGGACAGGAGCGCTGTCAGATACTGTCTATAAGGACAGGAGCGCTGTGAGATACTGTCTACTAGGACAGGAGTGTTGTGCGATACTGTCTACTAGGAGGACAGGAGTGCTGTGAGATAATGTCTATGAAGACCGGAGCGCTGTGAGATACTGACTATGAGGACAGGAGTGCTGTGAGATACTGTCTTGAGGAGGACAGGAGTGCTGTGAGATCATGTCTATGAGGACAGGAGCGCTGTGAGATACTGTCTATGAGGAGGACATGAGCGCTGTGAGATACTGTCTATGAGGAGGACAGGAGCGCTGTGAGATACTGTCTCTGAGGACAGGAGTGCTGTGAGATACTGTGTATGAGGAGGACAGGAGTGCTGTGAGATACTTTCTATGAGGACAGGAGTGCTGTGAGATACTGTCTATGAGGACAGGAGCGCTGTGAGATACTGTCTATGAGGAGGACAGGAGTGCTGTGAGATCTGTCTATGAGGACTGGAGCGCTGTGAGATACTGTCTATGAGGACAGGAGCGCTGTGAGATACTGTCTATGAGGAGGACAGGAGTGCTGTGAGATCTGTCTATGAGGACTGGAGCGCTGTGAGATACTATCTATGAGGAGGACAGGAGCGCTGTGAGATACTGTCTATGAGGAGGACAGGAGCGCTGTGAGATACTGTCTACGAGGACTGGAGCGCTGTGAGATACTGTGTATTAGGACAGGAGCCCTGTGAGATTCTGTCTATGAGGACAGGAGTGCTGTGAGATACTATGAGGAGGACAGGAGAGCTGTGAGGTACTGTCTATGAGAAGGACAGGAGTGCTGTGAGATACTTTCTATGAGGACAGGAGTGCTGTGAGATACTGTCTATGAGGACAGGAGCGCTGTGAGATACTGTCTATGAGGAGGACAGGAGTGCTGTGAGATACTGTCTATGAGGACAGGAGCGCTGTGAGATACTGTCTATGAAGACAGGAGTGTTGTGAGATACTGTGTATGAGGACAGGAGTGCTGTGAGATACTGTCTATGAGGCAGGAGCGCTGTGAGATACTGTCTATGAGGAGGACAAGAGTGCTGTGAGATAATGTCTATGAGGACAGGAGCCCGGTGAGATACTGTCTATGAGGAGGACAGGAGTGCTGTGATATAATGTCTATGAGGACAGGAGCGCTGTCAGATACTATCTATTAGGAGGACAGGAGAGCCTTGAGATACTGTCTATGAGGAGGACAGGAGCGCTGTCAGATACTGTCTATAAGGACAGGAGCGCTGTGAGATACTGTCTACTAGGACAGGAGTGTTGTGAGATACTGTCTACTAGGAGGACAGGAATGCTGTGAGATACTGTCTATGAGGACAGGAGTGCTGTGAGATACTGTCTACTAGGAGGACAGGAGTGCTGTGAGATACTGTCTTCTAGGACAGGAGCGCTGTGAGATACTGTCTATGAGGACAGGAGTGCTGTGAGATACTGTCTATGAGGAGGACAGGAGTGCTGTGTGATCATGTCTTTGAGGACAGGAGCGCTGTGAGATACTGTCTATGAGGAGGACATGAGCGCTGTGAGATACTGTCTATGAGGAGGACAGGAGCGCTGTGAGATACTGTCTCTGAGGACAGGAGTGCTGTGAGATACTGTCTATGAGTAGGACAGGAGTGCTTTGAGATACTTTCTATGAGGACAGGAGTGCTGTGAGATACTGTCTATGAGGACAGGAGCGCTGTGAGATACTGTCTATGAGTAGGTCAGGAGTGCTGTGAGATCTGTCTATGAGGACAGGAGCGCTGTGAGATACTGTCTATGAGGACAAGAACGCGGTGAGATACTGTCTATGAGGACACTAGTGGTGTGAGATACTGTCTATGAGGACAGGAGCCCTGTGAGATACTGTCTATGAAGACAGGAGTGCTGTGAGATACTGTGTATGAGGACAGGAGTGCTGTGAGATACTGTCTATTAGGACAGGAGCGCTGTGAGATACTGTCTATGAGGAGGACAGGAGTGCTGTGAGATACTGTCTATGGGTACAGGAGTGGTGTGAGATACTGTCTATGAGGACAGGAGCGCTGTGAGATACTGTCTATGAAGACAGGAGTGTTGTGAGATACTGTGTATGAGGACAGGAGTGCTGTGAGATACTGTCTATGAGGACAGGAGCGCTGTGAGATACTGTGTATGAGGAGGACAAGAGTGCTGTGAGATAATGCCTATGAGGACAGGAGCGCTGTGAGATACTGTCTATGAGGAGGACAGGAGTGCTGTGAGATACTGTCTATGAGGTCAGGAGCGCTGTGAGATACTATCTATGAGGAGGAAAGGAGAGCTGTGAGATACTGTCTATGAGGAGGACAGGAGCGCTGTCAGATACTGTCTATAAGGACAGGAGCGCTGTGAGATACTGTCTACTAGGACAGGAGTGTTGTGCGATACTGTCTACTAGGAGGACAGGAGTGCTGTGAGATACTGTCTATGAAGACCGGAGCGCTGTGAGATACTGACTATGAGGACAGGAGTGCTGTGAGATACTGTCTTTAGGAGGACAGGAGTGCTGTGAGATCATGTCTATGAGGACAGGAGCGCTGTGAGATACTGTCTATGAGGAGCACAGGAGTGATGTGAGATATTGTCTATGAGGACAGAAGCGCTGTGAGATACTGTGTATGAGGAGGACAGGAGTGCTGTGAGATCATGTCTATGAGGACAGGAGTGCTGTGAGATACTGTCTATGAGGAGGACAGGAGTGATGTGATATATTTTCTATGAGGACAGGAGCGCTGTGAGATACTATCTATGAGGAGGACAGGAGCGCTGTGAGATACTGTCTATGAGGAGGACAGGAGCGCTGTGAGATACTGTCTACGAGGACTGGAGCGCTGTGAGATACTGTGTATTAGGACAGGAGCCCTGTGAGATTCTGTCTATGAGGACAGGAGTGCTGTGAGATACTATGAGGAGGACAGGAGAGCTGTGAGATACTGTCTATGAGGACAGGAGCGCATTGAGATACTGTCTATGAGGAGGACAGGAGTGCTGTGAGATCATGTCTATGAGGACAGGAGTGTTGTGAGATACTGTCTATGAGGACAGGAGCGCTGTGAGTTACTGTCTATGAGGAGGACAGGAGTGCTGTGAGATACTGTCTATGAGGACAGGATTGTTGTGAGATACTGTCTATGAGGACAGGAGTGCTGTGAGATACTGTCTATGAGGAGGACAGGAGTGATGTGAGATACTGTCTATGAGGACAGGAGCACTGTGAGATACTATCTATGAGGAGGACAGGAGCGCTCTGAGATACTGTCTATTCGGAGGACAGGAGCACTGTGAGATACTGTCTATGAGGACTGGAGCGCTGTGAGATACTGTCTATTAGGACAGGAGCCCTGTGAGATACTGTCTATGAGGACAGGAGTGCTGTGAGATACTATGAGGAGGACAGGAGTGCTGTGAGATACTGTCTATGAGGACAGGAGCGCTGTGAGATACTGTCTATGAGGACAGGAGAGCTGTGAGATATTGTCTATGAGGACAGGAGCGCTGTGAGATACTGTCTATGAGGACAGGAGTGCTGTGAGATACTGTCTATGAGGACAGGAGCACTCTGAGGTACTGTCTATGAGGAGGACAGGAGTGCTGTGAGATACTGTCTATGAGGACAGGAGTGTTGTGAGATACTGTTTATGAGGACAGGAGCGCTGTGAGATACTGTCTATGAGAAGGTCAGGAGTGCTGTGAGATACTTTCTATGAGGACAGGAGTGCTATGAGATACTGTCTATGAGGACAGGAGCGCTGTGAGGTACTGTCTATGAGAAGGACAGGAGTGCTGTGAGATACTTTCTATGAGGACAGGAGTGCTGTGAGATACTGTCTATGAGGACAGGAGCGCTGTGAGATACTGTCTATGAGGAGGACAGGAGTGCTGTGAGATACTGTCTATGAGGACAGGAGCGCTGTAAGATACTGTCTATGAAGACAGGAGTGTTGTGAGATACTGTGTATGAGGACAGGAGTGCTGTGAGATACTGTCTATGAGGCAGGAGCGCTGTGAGATACTGTCTATGAGGAGGACAAGAGTGCTGTGAGATAATGTCTATGAGGACAGGAGCCCGGTGAGATACTGTCTATGAGGAGGACAGGAGTGCTGTGAGATAATGTCTATGAGGACAGGAGCGCTGTCAGATACTATCTATTAGGAGGACAGGAGAGCCTTGAGATACTGTCTATGAGGAGGACAGGAGCGCTGTCAGATACTGTCTATAAGGACAGGAGCGCTGTGAGATACTGTCTACTAGGACAGGAGTGTTGTGAGATACTGTCTACTAGGAGGACAGGAATGCTGTGAGATACTGTCTATGAGGACAGGAGTGCTGTGAGATACTGTCTACTAGGAGGACAGGAGTGCTGTGAGATACTGTCTTCTAGGACAGGAGCGCTGTGAGATACTGTCTATGAGGACAGGAGTGCTGTGAGATACTGTCTACTAGGAGGACAGGAGTGCTGTGTGATCATGTCTTTGAGGACAGGAGCGCTGTGAGATACTGTCTATGAGGAGGACATGAGCGCTGTGAGATACTGTCTATGAGGAGGACAGGAGCGCTGTGAGATACTGTCTCTGAGGACAGGAGTGCTGTGAGATACTGTCTATGAGTAGGACAGGAGTGCTGTGAGATACTTTCTATGAGGACAGGAGTGCTGTGAGATACTGTCTATGAGGACAGGAGCGCTGTGAGATACTGTCTATGAGTAGGTCAGGAGTGCTGTGAGATCTGTCTATGAGGACAGGAGCGCTGTGAGATACTGTCTATGAGGACAAGAACGCGGTGAGATACTGTCTATGAGGACACTAGTGGTGTGAGATACTGTCTATGAGGACAGGAGCCCTGTGAGATACTGTCTATGAAGACAGGAGTGCTGTGAGATACTGTGTATGAGGACAGGAGTGCTGTGAGATACTGTCTATTAGGACAGGAGCGCTGTGAGATACGGTCTATGAGGAGGACAGGAGTGCGGTGAGATACTGTCTATGGGTACAGGAGTGGTGTGAGATACTGTCTATGAGGACAGGAGCGCTGTGAGATACTGTCTATGAAGACAGGAGTGTTGTGAGATACTGTGTATGAGGACAGGAGTGCTGTGAGATACTGTCTATGAGGACAGGAATGCTGTGAGATACTGTGTATGAGGAGGACAAGAGTGCTGTGAGATAATGCCTATGAGGACAGGAGCGCTGTGAGATACTGTCTATGAGGAGGACAGGAGTGCTGTGAGATACTGTCTATGAGGTCAGGAGCGCTGTGAGATACTATCTATGAGGAGGAAAGGAGAGCTGTGAGATACTGTCTATGAGGAGGACAGGAGCGCTGTCAGATACTGTCTATAAGGACAGGAGCGCTGTGAGATACTGTCTACTAGGACAGGAGTGTTGTGCGATACTGTCTACTAGGAGGACAGGAGTGCTGTGAGATAATGTCTATGAAGACCGGAGCGCTGTGAGATACTGACTATGAGGACAGGAGTGCTGTGAGATACTGTCTTGAGGAGGACAGGAGTGCTGTGAGATCATGTCTATGAGGACAGGAGCGCTGTGAGATACTGTCTATGAGGAGGACATGAGCGCTGTGAGATACTGTCTATGAGGAGGACAGGAGCGCTGTGAGATACTGTCTCTGAGGACAGGAGTGCTGTGAGATACTGTGTATGAGGAGGACAGGAGTGCTGTGAGATACTTTCTATGAGGACAGGAGTGCTGTGAGATACTGTCTATGAGGACAGGAGCGCTGTGAGATACTGTCTATGAGGAGGACAGGAGTGCTGTGAGATCTGTCTATGAGGACTGGAGCGCTGTGAGATACTGTCTATGAGGACAGGAGCGCTGTGAGATACTGTCTATGAGGAGGACAGGAGTGCTGTGAGATCTGTCTATGAGGACTGGAGCGCTGTGAGATACTATCTATGAGGAGGACAGGAGCGCTGTGAGATACTGTCTATGAGGAGGACAGGAGCGCTGTGAGATACTGTCTACGAGGACTGGAGCGCTGTGAGATACTGTGTATTAGGACAGGAGCCCTGTGAGATTCTGTCTATGAGGACAGGAGTGCTGTGAGATACTATGAGGAGGACAGGAGAGCTGTGAGGTACTGTCTATGAGAAGGACAGGAGTGCTGTGAGATACTTTCTATGAGGACAGGAGTGCTGTGAGATACTGTCTATGAGGACAGGAGCGCTGTGAGATACTGTCTATGAGGAGGACAGGAGTGCTGTGAGATACTGTCTATGAGGACAGGAGCGCTGTGAGATACTGTCTATGAAGACAGGAGTGTTGTGAGATACTGTGTATGAGGACAGGAGTGCTGTGAGATACTGTCTATGAGGCAGGAGCGCTGTGAGATACTGTCTATGAGGAGGACAAGAGTGCTGTGAGATAATGTCTATGAGGACAGGAGCCCGGTGAGATACTGTCTATGAGGAGGACAGGAGTGCTGTGATATAATGTCTATGAGGACAGGAGCGCTGTCAGATACTATCTATTAGGAGGACAGGAGAGCCTTGAGATACTGTCTATGAGGAGGACAGGAGCGCTGTCAGATACTGTCTATAAGGACAGGAGCGCTGTGAGATACTGTCTACTAGGACAGGAGTGTTGTGAGATACTGTCTACTAGGAGGACAGGAATGCTGTGAGATACTGTCTATGAGGACAGGAGTGCTGTGAGATACTGTCTACTAGGAGGACAGGAGTGCTGTGAGATACTGTCTTCTAGGACAGGAGCGCTGTGAGATACTGTCTATGAGGACAGGAGTGCTGTGAGATACTGTCTATGAGGAGGACAGGAGTGCTGTGTGATCATGTCTTTGAGGACAGGAGCGCTGTGAGATACTGTCTATGAGGAGGACATGAGCGCTGTGAGATACTGTCTATGAGGAGGACAGGAGCGCTGTGAGATACTGTCTCTGAGGACAGGAGTGCTGTGAGATACTGTCTATGAGTAGGACAGGAGTGCTTTGAGATACTTTCTATGAGGACAGGAGTGCTGTGAGATACTGTCTATGAGGACAGGAGCGCTGTGAGATACTGTCTATGAGTAGGTCAGGAGTGCTGTGAGATCTGTCTATGAGGACAGGAGCGCTGTGAGATACTGTCTATGAGGACAAGAACGCGGTGAGATACTGTCTATGAGGACACTAGTGGTGTGAGATACTGTCTATGAGGACAGGAGCCCTGTGAGATACTGTCTATGAAGACAGGAGTGCTGTGAGATACTGTGTATGAGGACAGGAGTGCTGTGAGATACTGTCTATTAGGACAGGAGCGCTGTGAGATACTGTCTATGAGGAGGACAGGAGTGCTGTGAGATACTGTCTATGGGTACAGGAGTGGTGTGAGATACTGTCTATGAGGACAGGAGCGCTGTGAGATACTGTCTATGAAGACAGGAGTGTTGTGAGATACTGTGTATGAGGACAGGAGTGCTGTGAGATACTGTCTATGAGGACAGGAGCGCTGTGAGATACTGTGTATGAGGAGGACAAGAGTGCTGTGAGATAATGCCTATGAGGACAGGAGCGCTGTGAGATACTGTCTATGAGGAGGACAGGAGTGCTGTGAGATACTGTCTATGAGGTCAGGAGCGCTGTGAGATACTATCTATGAGGAGGAAAGGAGAGCTGTGAGATACTGTCTATGAGGAGGACAGGAGCGCTGTCAGATACTGTCTATAAGCACAGGAGCGCTGTGAGATACTGTCTACTAGGACAGGAGTGTTGTGCGATACTGTCTACTAGGAGGACAGGAGTGCTGTGAGATACTGTCTATGAAGACCGGAGCGCTGTGAGATACTGACTATGAGGACAGGAGTGCTGTGAGATACTGTCTTTAGGAGGACAGGAGTGCTGTGAGATCATGTCTATGAGGACAGGAGCGCTGTGAGATACTGTCTATGAGGACGACATGAGCGCTGTGAGATACTGTCTATGAGGAGGACAGGAGCGCTGTGAGATACTGTCTCTGAGGACAGGAGTGCTGTGAGATACTGTGTATGAGGAGGACAGGAGTGCTGTGAGATACTTTCTATGAGGACAGGAGTGCTGTGAGATACTGTCTATGAGGACAGGAGCGCTGTGAGATACTGTCTATGAGGAGGACAGGAGTGCTGTGAGATCTGTCTATGAGGACTGGAGCGCTGTGAGATACTGTCTATGAGGACAGGAGCGCTGTGAGATACTGTCTATGAGGAGGACAGGAGTGCTGTGAGATCTGTCTATGAGGACTGGAGCGCTGTGAGATACTATCTATGAGGAGGACAGGAGCGCTGTGAGATACTGTCTATGAGGAGGACAGGAGCGCTGTGAGATACTGTCTACGAGGACTGGAGCGCTGTGAGATACTGTGTATTAGGACAGGAGCCCTGTGAGATTCTGTCTATGAGGACAGGAGTGCTGTGAGATACTATGAGGAGGACAGGAGAGCTGTGAGATACTGTCTATGAGGACAGGAGCGCATTGAGATACTGTCTATGAGGAGGACAGGAGTGCTGTGAGATCATGTCTATGAGGACAGGAGTGTTGTGAGATACTGTCTATGAGGACAGGAGCGATGTGAGTTACTGTCTATGAGGAGGACAGGAGTGTTGTGAGATACTGTCTATGAGGACAGGATTGTTGTGAGATACTGTCTATGAGGACAGGAGTGCTGTGAGATACTGTCTATGAGGAGGACAGGAGTGATGTGAGATACTGTCTATGAGGACAGGAGCACTGTGAGATACTATCTATGAGGAGGACAGGAGCGCTCTGAGATACTGTCTATTCGGAGGACAGGAGCACTGTGAGATACTGTCTATGAGGACTGGAGCGCTGTGAGATACTGTCTATTAGGACAGGAGCCCTGTGAGATACTGTCTATGAGGACAGGAGTGCTGTGAGATACTATGAGGAGGACAGGAGTGCTGTGAGATACTGTCTATGAGGACAGGAGCGCTGTGAGATACTGTCTATGAGGACAGGAGAGCTGTGAGATATTGTCTATGAGGACAGGAGCGCTGTGAGATACTGTCTATGAGGACAGGAGTGCTGTGAGATACTGTCTATGAGGACAGGAGCACTCTGAGTTACTGTCTATGAGGACAGGAGTGCTGTGAGATACTGTCTATGAGGACAGGAGTGTTGTGAGATACTGTTTATGAGGACAGGAGCGCTGTGAGATACTGTCTATGAGAAGGTCAGGAGTGCTGTGAGATACTTTCTATGAGGACGGGAGTGCTATGAGATACTGTCTATGAGGACAGGAGCGCTGTGAGGTACTGTCTATGAGAAGGACAGGAGTGCTGTGAGATACTTTCTATGAGGACAGGAGTGCTGTGAGATACTGTCTATGAGGACAGGAGCGCTGTGAGATACTGTCTATGAGGAGGACAGGAGTGCTGTGAGATACTGTCTATGAGGACAGGAGCGCTGTGAGATACTGTCTATGAAGACAGGAGTGTTGTGAGATACTGTGTATGAGGACAGGAGTGCTGTGAGATACTGTCTATGAGGCAGGAGCGCTGTGAGATACTGTCTATGAGGAGGACAAGAGTGCTGTGAGATAATGTCTATGAGGACAGGAGCCCGGTGAGATACTGTCTATGAGGAGGACAGGAGTGCTGTGAGATACTGTCTATGAGGACAGGAGCGCTGTCAGATACTATCTATTAGGAGGACAGGAGAGCTGTGAGATACTGTCTATGAGGAGGACAGGAGCGCTGTCAGATACTGTCTATAAGGACAGGAGCGCTGTGAGATACTGTCTACTAGGACAGGAGTGTTGTGAGATACTGTCTACTAGGAGGACAGGAATGCTGTGAGATACTGTCTATGAGGACAGGAGTGCTGTGAGATACTGTCTACTAGGAGGACAGGAGTGCTGTGAGATACTGTCTTCTAGGACAGGAGCGCTGTGAGATACTGTCTATGAGGACAGGAGTGCTGTGAGATACTGTCTATGAGGAGGACAGGAGTGCTGTGTGATCATGTCTTTGAGGACAGGAGCGCTGTGAGATACTGTCTATGAGGAGGACATGAGCGCTGTGAGATACTGTCTATGAGGAGGACAGGAGCGCTGTGAGATACTGTCTCTGAGGACAGGAGTGCTGTGAGATACTGTCTATGAGTAGGACAGGAGTGCTGTGAGATACTTTCTATGAGGACAGGAGTGCTGTGAGATACTGTCTATGAGGACAGGAGCGCTGTGAGATACTGTCTATGAGTAGGACAGGAGTGCTGTGAGATCTGTCTATGAGGACAGGAGCGCTGTGAGATACTGTCTATGAGGACAAGAACGCTGTGAGATACTGTCTATGAGGACACTAGTGGTGTGAGATACTGTCTATGAGGACAGGAGCCCTGTGAGATACTGTCTATGAAGACAGGAGTGCTGTGAGATACTCTGTATGAGGACAGGAGTGCTGTGAGATACTGTCTATTAGGACAGGAGCGCTGTGAGATACTGTCTATGAGGAGGACAGGAGTGCTGTGAGATACTGTCTATGGGTACAGGATGGTGTGAGATACTGTCTATGAGGACAGGAGCGCTGTGAGATACTGTCTATGAAGACAGGAGTGTTGTGAGATACTGTGTATGAGGACAGGAGTGCTGTGAGATACTGTCTATGAGGACAGGAGCGCTGTGAGATACTGTGTATGAGGAGGACAAGAGTGCTGTGAGATAATGCCTATGAGGACAGGAGCGCTGTGAGATACTGTCTATGAGGAGGACAGGAGTGCTGTGAGATACTGTCTATGAGGACAGGAGCGCTGTGAGATACTATCTATGAGGAGGAAAGGAGAGCTGTGAGATACTGTCTATGAGGAGGACAGGAGCGCTGTCAGATACTGTCTATAAGGACAGGAGCGCTGTGAGATACTGTCTACTAGGACAGGAGTGTTGTGCGATACTGTCTACTAGGAGGACAGGAGTGCTGTGAGATACTGTCTATGAAGACCGGAGCGCTGTGAGATACTGACTATGAGGACAGGAGTGCTGTGAGATACTGTCTTGAGGAGGACAGGAGTGCTGTGAGATCATGTCTATGAGGACAGGAGCGCTGTGAGATACTGTCTATGAGGACGACATGAGCGCTGTGAGATACTGTCTATGAGGAGGACAGGAGCGCTGTGAGATACTGTCTCTGAGGACAGGAGTGCTGTGAGATACTGTGTATGAGGAGGACAGGAGTGCTGTGAGATACTTTCTATGAGGACAGGAGTGCTGTGAGATACTGTCTATGAGGACAGGAGCGCTGTGAGATACTGTCTATGAGGAGGACAGGAGGGCTGTGAGATCTGTCTATGAGGACTGGAGCGCTGTGAGATACTGTCTATGAGGACAGGAGCGCTGTGAGATACTGTCTATGAGGACAGGAATGGTGTGAGATACTGTCTATGAGGACATGAGCCCTGTGAGATACTGTCTATGAAGACAGGAGTGCTGTGAGATACTGTGTATGAGGACAGGAGTGCTGTGAGATACTGTCTATTAGGACAGGGGCGCTGTGAGATACAGTCTATAAGGACAGGAGTGCTGTGAGATACTGTCTACTAGGAGGACAGGAATGCTGTGAGATACTGTCTATGAGAACAGGAGAGCTGTGAGACACTGTCTACTACGAGGACAGGAGTGCTGTGAGATACTGTCTACTAGGACAGGAGCGCTGTGAGATACTATGAGGACAGGAGTGCTGTGAGATACTGTCTATGAGGACAGGAGTGCTGTGAGATACTGTCGATGAGGACAGGAGCGCTGTGAGATACTGTCTATGAGGAGGACAGGAGCGCTGTGAGATACTGTCTATGAAGACAGGAGCGCTGTGAGATATTGTCTATGAGGACAAGAGCGCTGTGAGATACTGTCTATGAGGAGGACAGGAGCGCTGGGAGATACAGTCTATAAGGACAGGAGTGCTGTGAGATACTGTGTATGAGGAGGACAGGAGTGCTGTGAGATACTGTCTATGAGGACAGGAGTGGTGTGAGATACTGTTTATGAGGACATGAGCGCTGTGAGATACTGTCTATGAGGAGGACAGGAGCGCTGTGAGATACTGTCTCTGAGGACAGGAGTGCTGTGAGATACTGTCTATGAGGAGGACAGGAGTGCTGTGAGATACTGTCTATGAGGAGGACAGGAGTGTTGTGAGATACTGTCTATGAGGACAGGAGTGCTCTGAGATACTGTCTATGAGGACAGGAGCGCTGTGAGATACTGTCTATGAGGAGTACAGGAGTGCTGTGAGATACTGTCTATGAGGATAGGAGCGCTGTGAGATACTGTCTATGAGGAGTGGAGTGCTGTGAGATACTGTCAATGAGGACAGGAGCACTGTGAGTTACTGTCTATGAGGAGAACAGGAGTGCTGTGAGATACTGTGTATGAGGACTGGAGTGCTGTGAGATACTGTGTATGAGGACAGGAGTGCGGTGAGATACTGTTTATGAGGACAGGAGTGCTGTGAGATACTGTTTATGAGGACAGGAGCGCTGTGAGATACTGTCTATGAGGAGGACAGGAGTGCTGTGAGATACTGTCTTGAGGAGGACAGGAGTGCTGTGAGATCATGTCTATGAGGACAGGAGCGCTGTGAGATACTGTCTATGAGGAGGACATGAGCGCTGTGAGATACTGTCTATGAGGAGGACAGGAGCGCTGTGAGATACTGTCTCTGAGGACAGGAGTGCTGTGAGATACTGTGTATGAGGAGGACAGGAGTGCTGTTAGATACTTTCTATGAGGACAGGAGTGCTGTGAGATACTGTCTATGTGGACAGGAGCGCTGTGAGATACTGTCTATGAGGAGGACAGGAGTGCTGTGAGATCTGTCTATGAGGACTGGAGCGCTGTGAGATACTGTCTATGAGGATAGGAGCGCTGTGAGATACTGTCTATGAGGACAGGAGTGGTGTGAGATACTGTCTATGAGGACATGAGCCCTGTGAGATACTGTCTATGAAGACAGGAGTGCTGTGAGATACTGTGTATGAGGACAGGAGTGCTGTGAGATACTGTCTATTAGGACAGGGGCGCTGTGAGATACAGTCTATAAGGACAGGAGTGCTGTGAGATACTGTCTACTAGGAGGACAGGAATGCTGTGAGATACTGTCTATGAGGACAGGAGAGCTGTGAGACACTGTCTACTAGGAGGACAGGAGTGCTGTGAGATACTGTCTACTAGGACAGGAGCGCTGTGAGATACTATGAGGACAGGAGTGCTGTGAGATACTGTCTATGAGGACAGGAGTGCTGTGAGATACTGTCGATGAGGACAGGAGCGCTGTGAGATACTGTCTATGAGGAGGACAGGAGCGCTGTGAGATACTGTCTATGAAGACAGGAGCGCTGTGAGATATTGTCTATGAGGACAAGAGTGCTGTGAGATACTGTCTATGAGGAGGACAGGAGCGCTGGGAGATACAGTCTATAAGGACAGGAGTGCTGTGAGATACTGTGTATGAGGAGGACAGGAGTGCTGTGAGATACTGGCTATGAGGACAGGAGTGGTGTGAGATACTGTTTATGAGGACATGAGCGCTGTGAGATACTGTCTATGAGGAGGACAGGAGCGCTGTGAGATACTGTCTCTGAGGACAGGAGTGCTGTGAGATACTGTCTATGAGGAGGACAGGAGTGCTGTGAGATACTGTCTATGAGGAGGACAGGAGTGTTGTGAGATACTGTCTATGAGGACAGGAGTGCTCTGAGATACTGTCTATGAGGACAGGAGCGCTGTGAGATACTGTCTATGAGGAGTACAGGAGTGCTGTGAGATACTGTCTACGAGGATAGGAGCGCTGTGAGATACTGTCTATGAGGAGTGGAGTGCTGTGAGATACTGTCAATGAGGACAGGAGCACTGTGAGTTACTGTCTATGAGGAGAACAGGAGTGCTGTGAGATACTGTGTATGAGGACTGGAGTGCTGTGAGATACTGTGTATGAGGACAGGAGTGCTGTGAGATACTGTTTATGAGGACAGGAGTGCTGTGAGATACTGTTTATGAGGACAGGAGCGCTGTGAGATACTGTCTATGAGGAGGACAGGAGTGCTGTGAGATTCTGTCTATGAGGACAGGAGTGCTGTGAGATACTGTCTATGAGGACAGGAGTGCTGTGAGATACTGTCTATGAGGAGGACAGGAGTGCTGTGAGATACTGTCTATGAGGAGGACAGGAGCGCTGTGAGATACTGTCTATGAGGAGGACAGGAGTGCTGTGAGATACTGTCTATGAGGACAGGAGCGCTGTGAGATACTATCTATGAGGAGGACAGGAGCGCTGTGAGATACTGTCTATGAGGAGGACAGGAGCGCTGTGAGATACTGTCTATGAGGACTGGAGCGCTGTGAGATACTGTCTATTAGGACAGGAGCCCTGTGAGATACTGTCTATGAGGACAGGAGTGGTGTGAGATACTATGAGGAGGACAGGAGTGCTGTGAGATACTGTCTATGAGGACAGGAGCGCTGTGAGATAATGTCTATGAGGACAGGAGTGCTGTGAGATACTGTCTATGAGGAGGACAGGAGTGTTGTGAGATATTGTCTATGAGGACTGGAGCGCTGTGAGATACTGTCTATGAGGACAGGAGCGATTTGAGATACTGTCTACTAGGACAGGAGTGCTGTGAGATAGTGTCTATGAGGAGGACAGGAGCGCTGTGAGATACTGTCTATGAGGACAGGATCACTGTGAGATACTGTCCATGAGGTGGACAGGAGCGCTGTGAGATACTGTCTATGAGGAGGACAGGAGCGCTGTGAGATACTGTCTATGAGGAGGACAAGAGCGCTGTGAGATACTGTCTATGCGGACAGGAGTGCTGTGAGATACTGTCTATGAGGACAGGAGCACTGTGAGTTACTGTCTATGAGGAGGACAGGAGTGCTGTGAGATACAGTCTATAAGGACAGGAGTGCTGTGAGATACTGTGTATGAGGAGGACAGGAGTGCTGTGAGATACTGTCTATGAGGACAGTAGTGCTGTGAGATACTGTCTTGAGGACAGGAGCACTGTGAGTTACTGTCTATGAGGAGGACAGGAGTGCGGGGAGATACTGTGTATGAGGACAGGAGTGCTGTGAGATACTGTCTATGAGGACAGGAGCGCTGTGACATAATGTATATGAGGAGGACAGGAGTGCTGTGAGATACTGTCTTTGAAGACAGGAGCGCTGTGAGATACTATCTATGAGGAGGACAAGAGCGCTGTGAGATACTGTCTATGAGGAGGACAGGAGCGCTGTGAGATACTGTCTATAAGGAGAGCAGCCCTGTGAGATACTGTCTATGAAGACAGGAACGCTGTGAGATACTGTCTACTAGGACTGGAGTGCTGTGAGATACTGTCTACTAGGAGGACAGGAATGCTGTGAGATACTGTCTATGAGGACAGGAGTGCCGTGAGATACTGTCTACTAGGAGAACAGGAGTGCTGTGAGATACTGTCTACTAGGACAGGAGCGCTGTGTGATACTGTCTATGAGGACAGGAGTGCTGTGAGATACTGTCTATGAGGACAGGAGCACTGTGAGTTACTGTCTATGAGGAGGATAGGAGTGCTGTGAGATACTGTGTATGAGGAGGACAGGAGTGCTGTGAGATACTGTCCATGAGGACAGGAGTGCTGTTAGATACTGTCTATGAGGACACGAGCACTGTGAGTTACTGTCTATGAGGAGGATAGGAGTGCTGTGAGATACTGTCTATGAGGACAGGAGCGCTGTGAGATACTGTCTATGAGGAGGACAGGAGTGCTGTGAGATCATGTCTATGAGGACAGCAGTGTTGTGAGATACTGTCTATGAGGACAGGAGCGCTGTGAGATACTGTGTATGAGGAGGACAGGAGTGCTGTGAGATCATGTCTATGAGGACAGGAGCGCTGTGAGATACTGTCTATGAGGAGGACAGGAGTGATGTGAGATATTGTCTATGAGGACAGGAGCGCTGTGAGATACTGTGTATGAGGAGGACAGGAGTGCTGTGAGATCATGTCTATGAGGACAGGAGTGCTGTGAGATACTGTCTATGAGGAGGACAGGAGTGATGTGAGATATTGTCTATGAGGATAGGAGCGCTGTGAGATACTATCTATGAGGAGGACAGGAGCGCTGTGAGATACTGTCTATGAGGAGGACAGGAGCGCTCTGAGATACTGTCTACGAGGACTGGAGCGCTGTGAGATACTGTCTATTAGGACAGGAGCCCTGTGAGATACTGTCTATGAGGACAGGAGTGCTGTGAGATACTATGAGGAGGACAGGAGTGCTGTGAGATACTGTCTATGAGGACAGGAGCGCTGTGAGAAACTGTCTATGAGGAGGAGAGGAGTGCTGTGAGATCATGTCTATGAGGACAGGAGTGTTGTGAGATACTGTCTATGAGGACAGGAGCGCTGTGAGTTACTGTGTATGAGGAGGACAGGAGTGCTGTGAGATACTGTCTATGAGGACAGGAGTGTTGTGAGATACTGTCTATGAGGACAGGTGTGCTGTGAGATACTGTCTATGAGGAGGACAGGAGTGATGTGAGATACTGTCTATGAGGACAGGAGCGCTGTGAGATACTATCTATGAGGAGGACAGGAGCGCTCTGAGATACTGTCTATGAGGAGGACAGGAGCACTGTGAGATACTGTCTATGAGGACTGGAGCGCTGTGAGATACTGTCTATTAGGACAGGAGCCCTGTGAGATACTGTCCATGAGGACAGGAGTGCTGTGAGATACTATGAGGAGGACAGGAGTGCTGTGAGATACTGTCTATGAGGACAGGAGCGCTGTGAGATACTGTCTATGAGGACAGGAGCGCTGTGAGATATTGTCTATGAGGACAGGAGCGCTGTGAGATACTGTCTATGAGGACAGGAGTGCTGTGAGATACTGTCTATGAGGACAGGAGCGCTGTGAGATACTGTCTATGAGGAGGACAGGAGCGCTGTAAGATACTGTCTATGAGGACAGGAGCGCTGTGAGATATTTTCTATGAGGATAAGAGCGCTGTGAGATACTGTCTATGAGGAGGACAAGAGCGCTGTGAGATACAGTCTATAAGGACAGGAGTACTGTGAGATACTGTGTATGAGGAGGACAGGAGTGCTGTGAGATACTGTCTATTAGGACAGGAGTGCTGTGAGATACTGTCTATGAGGACAGGAGCACTGTGAGTTACTGTCTATGAGGAGGACAGGAGTGCTGTGAGATACTGTCTATGAGGACAGGAGTGTTGTGAGATACTGTTTTGAGGACAGGAGCGCTGTGAGATACTGTCTATGAGGAGGACAGGAGTGCTGTGAGATACTGTCTATGAGGACAGGAGTGCTGTGAGATACTGTCTATGAGAAGGACAGGAGCGCTGTGAGATACTGTCTATGAGGAGTACAGGAGTGCTGTGAGATACTGTCTATGAGGACAGGAGGGCTCTGAGATACTGTGTATGAGGAGGACAGGAGTGCTCTGAGATACTGTCTATGAGGACACGAGTGCTGTGAGATACTGTGTATGAGGAGCACAGGAGTGCTGTGAGATACTGTCTATGAGGACAAGATCGCTGTGAGATACTGTCTATGAGGAGGACAGGAGTGCTGTGAGATCATGTCTATGAGGACAGGAGCGCTGTGAGATTCTGTCTATGAGGAGGACATGAGCGCTGTGAGATACTGTGTATGAGGAGGACAGGAGTGCTGTGAGATACTTTCTATGAGGACAGGAGTGCTGTGAGATAATGTCTATGAGGACAGGAGCGCTGTGAGATACTGTCTACTAGGACAGGAGTGTTGTGAGATACTGTCTACTAGGAGGACAGGAATGCTGTGAGATACTGTCTATGAGGACAGGAGTGCTGTTAGATACTGTCTACTAGGAGGACAGGAGTGCTGTGAGATACTGTCTTCTAGGACAGGAGCGCTGTGAGATACTGTCTATGAGGACATGAGTGCTGTGAGATACTGTCTATGAGGAGGACAGGAGTGCTGTGAGATCATGTCTATGAGGACAGGAGCGCTGTGAGATACTGTCTATGAGGAGGACATGAGCGCTGTGAGATACTGTCTATGAGGAGGACAGGAGCGCTGTGAGATACTGTCTCTGAGGACAGGAGTGCTGTGAGATACTGTGTATGAGGAGGACAGGAGTGCTGTGAGATACTTTCTATGAGGACAGGAGTGCTGTGAGATACTGTCTATGAGGACAGGAGCGCTGTGAGATACTGTCTATGAGGAGTACAGGAGTGCTGTGAGATCTGTCTATGAGGACAGGAGCGCTGTGAGATACTGTCTATGATGACAGGAGCGCTGTGACATACTGTCTATGAGGACAGGAGTGGTGTGAGATACTGTCTATGAGGACAGGAGCCCTGTGAGATACTGTCTATGACGACAGGAGTGCTGTGAGATACTGTGTATGAGGACAGGAGTGCTGTGAGATACTGTCTATTAGGACAGGAGCGCTGTGAGATACTGTCTATGAGGAGGACAGGAGTGCTGTGAGATACTGTCTATGAGGACAGGAGCGCTGTGAGATACTGTCTATGAGGACAGGAGCGCTGTGAGATACTGTCTATGAGGAGGACAGGAGTGCTGTGAGATATTGTCTATGAGGACAGGAGGGCTGTGAGATACTATCTATGTGGAGGACAGGAGCGCTGTGAGATACTCTCTATGAGGAGGACAGGAGCGCTGTGAGATACTGTCTATAAGGACAGCAGCCCTGTGAGGTACTGTCTATGAGGACAGGAGCGCTGTGAGATACTGTCTACTAGGACAGGAGTGCTGTGAGATACTGTCTACTAGGAGCACAGGAATGCTGTGAGATACTGTCTATGAGGACAGGAGTGCTGTGAGATACTGTCTACTAGGAGGACAGGAGTGCTGTGAGATACTGTCTACTAGGACAGGAGCGCTGTGAGATACTATGAGGACAGGAGTGCTGTGAGATACTGTCTATGAGGACAGGAGTGCTGTGAGATACTGTCGATGAGGACAGGAGCGCTGTGAGATACTGTCTATGAGGAGGACAGGAGCGCTGTGAGATACTGTCTATGAGGACAGGAGCGCTGTGAGATATTGTCTATGAGGACATGAGCGCTGTGAGATACTGTCTATGAGGAGGACAGGAGCGCTGTGAGATACTGTCTATGAGGACAGGAGTGCTGTGAGATACTGTCTATTAGGACAGGAGCGCTGTGAGATACTGTCTATGAGGAGGACAGGAGTGCTGTGAGATACTGTCTTCTAGGACAGGAGCGCTGTGAGATCATGTCTATGAGGACAGGAGTGCTGTGAGATACTGTCTATGAGGAGGACAGGAGTGATGTGAGATATTGTCTATGAGGACAGGAGCGCTGTGAGATACTATCTATGTGGAGGACAGGAGCGCTGTGAGATACTGTCTATGAGGAGGACAGGAGCGCTGTGAGCTACTGTCTACGAGGACTGGAGCGCTGTGAGATACTGTCTATTAGGACAGGAGCCCTGTGAGATACTGTCTATGAGGACAGGAGTGCTGTGAGATACTATGAGGAGGACAGGAGTGCTGTGAGATACTGTCTATGAGGACAGGAGCGCTGTGAGAAACTGTCTATGAGGAGGAGAGGAGTGCTGTGAGATCATGTCTATGAGGACAGGAGTGTTGTGAGATACTGTCTATGAGGAGGAGAGGAGTGCTGTGAGATCATGTCTATGAGGACAGGAGTGTTGTGAGATACTGTCTATGAGGACAGGTGTGCTGTGAGATACTGTCTATGAGGAGGACAGGAGCACTGTGAGATACTGTCTATGAGGACTGGAGCGCTGTGAGATACTGTCTATTAGGACAGGAGCGCTGTGAGAAACTGTCTATGAGGAGGAGAGGATGCTGTGAGATCATGTCTATGAGGACAGGAGTGTTGTGAGATACTGTCTATGAGGACAGGTGTGCTGTGAGATACTGTCTATGAGGAGGACAGGAGTGATGTGAGATACTGTCTATGAGGACAGGAGCGCTGTGAGATACTATCTATGAGGAGGACAGGAGCGCTCTGAGATACTGTCTATGAGGAGGACAGGAGCACTGTGAGATACTGTCTATGAGGACTGGAGCGCTGTGAGATACTGTCTATTAGGACAGGAGCCCTGTGAGATACTGTCTATGAGGACAGGAGTGCTGTGAGTTACTATGAGGAGGACAGGAGTGCTGTGAGATACTGTCTATGAGGACAGGAGCGCTGTGAGATACTGTCTATGAGGACAGGAGCGCTGTGAGATATTGTCTATGAGGACAGGAGCGCTGTGAGATACTGTCTATGAGGACAGGAGTGCTGTGAGATACTGTCTATGAGGACAGGAGCGCTGTGAGATACTGTCTATGAGGAGGACAGGAGCGCTGTAAGATACTGTTTATGAGGACAGGAGCGCTGTGAGATATTTTCTATGAGGATAAGAGCGCTGTGAGATACTGTCTATGAGGAGGACAGGAGCGCTGTGAGATACAGTCTATAAGGACAGGAGTACTGTGAGATACTGTGTATGAGGAGGACAGGAGTGCTGTGAGATACTGTCTATTAGGACAGGAGTGCTGTGAGATACTGTCTATGAGGACAGGAGCACTGTGAGTTACTGTCTATGAGGAGGACAGGAGTGCTGTGAGATACTGTCTATGAGGACAGGAGTGTTGTGAGATACAGTTTTTGAGGACAGGAGTGCTGTGAGATACTGTCTATGAGGACAGGAGTGCTGTGAGATACTGTCTATGAGAAAAACAGGAGCGCTGTGAGATACTGTCTATGAGGAGTACAGGAGTGCTGTGAGATACTGTCTATGAGGACAGGAGGGCTCTGAGATACTGTGTATGAGGAGGACAGGAGTGCTCTGAGATACTGTCTATGAGGACAGGATCGCTGTGAGATACTGTCTATGAGGAGGACAGGAGTGCTGTGAGATCATGTCTATGAGGACAGGAGCGCTGTGAGATTCTGTCTATGAGGAGGACATGAGCGCTGTGAGATACTGTGTATGAGGAGGACAGGAGAGCTGTGAGATACTTTCTATGAGGACAGGAGTGCTGTGAGATACTGTCTATGAGGACAGGAGCGCTGTGAGATACTGTCTATGAGGAGGAGAGGAGTGCTGTGAGATACTGTCTATGAGGACAGGAGCGCTGTGAGATACTGTCTATGAGGACATGAGCGCTGTGAGATACTGTCTATGAGGACAGGAGTGGTGTGAGATACTGTCTATGAGGACAGGAGCGCTGTGAGATACTGTCTATGAAGACAGGAGTGTTGTGAGATACTGTGTATGAGGACAGGAGTGCTGTGAGATATTGTCTATGAGGCAGGAGCGCTGTGAGATACTGTCTATGAGGAGGACAGGAGCGCTGTCAGATACTGTCTATAAGGACAGGAGCGCTGTGAGATACTGTCCTCTAGGACAGGAGTGTTGTGAGATACTGTCTACTAGGAGGACAGGAATGCTGTGAGATACTGTCTATGAGGACAGGAGTGCTGTGAGATACTGTCTACTAGGAGGACAGGAGTGCTGTGAGATACTGTCTTCAAGGACAGGAGCGCTGTGAGATACTGATTATGAGGACAGGAGTGCTGTGAGATACTGTCTATGAGGAGGACAGGAGTGCTGTGAGATCATGTCTATGAGGACAGGAGCGCTGTGAGATACTGTCTATGAGGAGGACATGAGCGCTGTGAGATACTGTCTATGAGGAGGACAGGAGCGCTGTGAGATACTGTCTCTGAGGACAGGAGTGCTGTGAGATACTGTGTATGAGGAGGACAGGAGTGCTGTGAGATACTTTCTATGAGGACAGGAGTGCTGTGAGATACTGTCTATGAGGACAGGAGCGCTGTGAGATACTGTCTATGAGGAGTACAGGAGTGCTGTGAGATCTGTCTATGAGGACAGGAGCGCTGTGAGATACTGTCTATGAAGACAGGAGCGCTGTGAGATACTGTCTATGAAGACAGGAGTGCTGTGAGATACTGTGTATGAGGACAGGAGTGCTGTGAGATACTGTCTATTAGGACAGGAGCGCTGTGAGATACTGTCTATGAGGAGGACAGGAGTGCTGTGAGATACTGTCTATGAGGACAGGAGCGCTGTGAGATACTGTCTATGAGGACAGGAGTGCTGTGAGATACTGTCTATGAGGAGGACAGGAGTGCTGTGAGATATTGTCTATGAGGACAGGAGCGCTGTGAGATACTATCTATGAGGAGGACAGGAGCGCTGTGAGATACTCTCTATGAGGAGGACAGGAGCGCTGTGAGATACTGTCTATAAGGACAGCAGCCCTGTGAGGTACTGTCTATGAGGACAGGAGCGCTGTGAGATACTGTCTACTAGGACAGGAGTGCTGTGAGATACTGTCTACTAGGAGGACAGGAATGCTGTGAGATACTGTCTATGAGGCCAGGAGTGCTGTGAGATACTGTCTACTAGGAGGACAGGAGTGCTGTGAGATACTGTCTACTAGGACAGGAGCGCTGTGAGATACTATGAGGACAGGAGTGCTGTGAGATACTGTCTATGAGGACAGGAGTGCTGTGAGATACTGTCGATGAGGACAGGAGCGCTGTGAGATACTGTCTATGAGGAGGACAGGAGCGCTGTGGGATACTGTCTATGAGGACAGGAGCGCTGTGAGATATTGTCTATGAGGACAGGAGCGCTGTGAGATACTGTCTATGAGGAGGACAGGAGCGCTGTGAGATACAGTCTATAAGGACAGGAGTGCTGTGAGATAGTTGTATGAGGAGGACAGGAGTGCTGTGAGATACTGTCTATGAGGACAGGAGTGCTGTGAGATACTGTCTATGAGGACAGGAGCACTGTGAGTTACTGTCTATGAGGAGAACAGGAGTGCTGTGAGATACTGTCTATGAGGACAGGAGTGTTGTGAGATACTTTTTATGAGGACATGAGCGCTGTGATGTACTGTCTATGAGGAGGACAGGAGCGCTGTGAGATACTGTCTCTGAGGACAGGAGTGCTGTGAGATACTGTGTATGAGGAGGACAGGAGTGCTGTGAGATACTTTCTATGAAGACAGGAGTGCTGTGAGATACTGTCTATGAGGACAGGAGCGCTGTGAGATACTGTCTATGAGGACAAGAGCACTGTGAGATACTGTCTATGAGGAGGACAGGAGCGCTGTGAGATACTGTCTATGAGGACAGGAGCGCTGTGAGATATTGTCTATGAGGACAGGAGCGCTGTGAGATACTTTCTATGAGGAGGACTGGAGTGCTGTGAGATACTGTCTATGAGGAGGACAGGAGCGCTGTGAGATACAGTCTATAAGGACAGGAGTGCTGTGAGATACTGTCTATGAGGAGGACAGGAGTGTTGTGAGATACTGTCTATGAGGAGGACAGGAGTACTGTGAGATACTGTCTATGAGGACAGGAGCACTGTGAGTTACTGTCTATGAGGAGAACAGGAGTGCTGTGAGATACTGTGTATGAGGACAGGTGTGCTGTGAGATACTGTCTATGAGGAGGACAGGAATGCTGTGAGATACTGTCTATGAGGACAGGAGTGCTGTGAGATACTGTCTACTAGGAGGACAGGAGTGCTGTGAGATACTGTCTTCTAGGACAGGAGCGCTGTGAGATACTGTCTATGAGGACAGGAGTGCTGTGAGATACTGTCTATGAGGAGGACAGGAGCGCTGTGAGATACAGTCTATAAGGACAGGAGTGCTGTGAGATACTGTCTATGAGGAGGACAGGAGTGCTGTGAGATACTGTCTATGAGGAGGACAGGAGTGTTGTGAGATACTGTCTATGAGGACAGGAGTGCTCTGAGATACTGTCTATGAGGACAGGAGCGCTGTGAGATACTGTCTATGAGGAGTACAAGAGTGCTGTGAGATACTGTCTATGAGGATAGGAGCGCTGTGAGATACTGTCTATGAGGAGAGGAGTGCTGTGAGATACTGTCTATGAGGACAGGAGCACTGTGAGTTACTGTCTATGAGGAGGACAGGAGAGCTGTGAGATACTGTGTATGAGGACTGGAGTGCTGTGAGATACTGTGTTTGAGGGCAGGAGTGCTGTGAGTTACTGTCTATGAGGACAGGAGCGCTGTGAGATACTGTTTATGAGGACAGGAGCGCTGTGAGATACTGTCTATGAGGAGGACAGGAGTGCTGTGAGATACTGTCTATGAGGACAGGAGCGCTGTGAGATACTGTCTATGAGGAGGACAGGAGAGCTGTGAGATACTGTCTATGAGGAGGACAGGAGCGCTGTCAGATACTGTCTATAAGGACAGGAGCGCTGTGAGATACTGTCTACTAGGACAGGAGTGTTGTGATATACTGTCTACTAGGAGGACAGGAATGCTGTGAGATACTGTCTATGAGGACAGGAGTGCTGTGAGATTCTGTCTACTAGGAGGACAGGAGTGCTGTGAGATACTGTCTTCTAGGAAAGGAGCGCTTTGAGATACTGTCTATGAGGACAGGAGTGCTGTGAGATACTGTCTATGAGGAGGACAGGAGTGCTGTGAGATCATGTGTATGAGGACAGGAGCGCTGTGAGATTCTGTCTATGAGGAGGACATGAGCGCTGTGAGATACTGTCTATGAGGAGGACAGGAGTGCTGTGAGATACTGTGTTTGAGGAGGACAGGAGTGCTGTGAGATACTTTCTATGAGGACAGGAGTGCTGTGAGATACTGTCTATGAGGACAGGAGCGCTGTGAGATACTGTCTATAAGGAGGACAGGAGTGCTGTGAGATACTGTCTATGAGGACAGGAGCGCTGTGAGATACTGTCTATGAGGACAGGAACTCTGTGAGATACTGTCTATGAGGACAGGAGTGGTGTGAGATACTGTCTATGAGGAGGACTGGAGTGCTGTGAGATACTGTCTATGAGGACAGGAGCGCTGTGAGATACTGTCTATGAGGACAGGAGCGCTGTGAGATACTGTCTATGAGGAGGACAGGAGTGCTGTGAGATATTGTCTATGAGGACAGGAGCGCTGTGAGATACTATCTATGAGGAGGACAGGAGCCCTGTGAGATACTCTCTATGAGGAGGACAGGAGCGCTGTGAGATACTGTCAATAAGGACAGCAGCCCTGTGAGGTACTGCCTATGAGGACAGGAGCGCTGGGAGATACTGTCTACTAGGACAGGAGTGCTGTGAGATACTGTCTACTAGGAGGAGAGGAATGCTGTGAGATACTGTCTATGAGGCCAGGAGTGCTGTGAGATACTGTCTACTAGGAGGACAGGAGTGCTGTGAGATACTGTCTACTAGGACAGGAGCGCTGTGAGATACTATGAGGACAGGAGTGCTGTGAGATACTGTCTATGAGGACAGGAGTGCTGTGAGATACTGTCGATGAGGACAGGAGCGCTGTGAGATACTGTCTATGAGGAGGAGAGGAGCGCTGTGAGATACTGTCTATGAGGACAGGAGCGCTGTGAGATATTGTCTATGAGGACAGGAGCGCTGTGAGATACTGTCTATGAGGAGGACAGGAGCGCTGTGAGATACAGTCTATAAGGACAGGTGTGCTGTGAGATACTTGTATGAGGAGGACAGGAGTGCTGTGAGATACTGTCTATGAGGACAGGAGTGCTGTGAGATACTGTCTATGAGGACAGGAGCACTGTGAGTTACTGTCTATGAGGAGGACAGGAGTGCTGTGAGATACTGTCTATGAGGACAGGAGTGTTGTGAGATACTGTTTATGAGGACATGAGCGCTGTGAGATACTGTCTATGAGGAGGACAGGAGCGCTGTGAGATACTGTCTCTGAGGACAGGAGTGCTGTGATATACTGTGTATGAGGAGGACAGGAGTGCTGTGAGATACTTTCTATGAAGACAGGAGTGCTGTGAGATACTGTCTATGAGGACAGGAGCGCTGTGAGATACTGTCTATGAGGAGTACAGGTGTGCGGTGAGATACTGTCTAGAAGGACAGGAGCGCTGTGAGATACTGTCTATGAGGACAGGAGTGCTGTGAGATACTGTCTATGAGGACAAGAGCGGTGTGAGATACTGTCTATGAGGAGGACAGGAGCGCTGTGAGATACTGTCTATGAGGACAGGAGCGCTGTGAGATATTGTCTATGAGGACAGGAGCGCTGTGAGATACTGTCTATGAGGAGGACTGGAGTGCTGTGAGATACTGTCTATGAGGAGGACAGGAGCGCTGTGAGATACAGTCTATAAGGACCGGAGTGCTGTGAGATACTGTCTATGAGGAGGACAGGAGTGTTGTGAGATACTGTCTATGAGGACAGGAGTGCTGTGAGATACTGTCTATGAGGACAGGAGCACTGTGAGTTACTGTCTATGAGGAGGACAGGAGTGCTGTGAGATACTGTCTTTAGGACAGGAGCGCTGTGAGATACTGTCTATGAGGACAGGAGTGCTGTGAGATACTGTCTATGAGGAGGACAGGAGCGCTGTGAGATACAGTCTATAAGGACAGGAGTGCTGTGAGATACTGTCTATGAGGAGGACAGGAGTGCTGTGAGATACTGTCTATGAGGAGGACAGGAGTGTTGTGAGATACTGTCTGTGAGGACAGGAGTGCTCTGAGATACTGTCTATGAGGACAGGAGCGCTGTGAGATACTGTCTATGAGGAGTACAGGAGTGCTGTGAGATACTGTCTATGAGGAGTACAGGAGTGCTGTGAGATACTGTCTATGAGGATAGGAGCGCTGTGAGATACTGTCTATGAGGAGTGGAGTGCTGTGAGATACTGTCTATGAGGACAGGAGCACTGTGAGTTACTGTCTATGAGGAGGACAGGAGTGCTGTGAGATACTGTGTATGAGGACTGGAGTGCTGTGAGATACTGTGTTTGAGGACAGGAGTGCTGTGAGTTACTGTCTATGAGGACAGGAGCGCTGTGAGATACTGTTTATGAGGACAGGAGCGCTGTGAGATACTGTCTATGAGGACAGGAGCGCTGTGAGATACTATCTATGAGGAGGACAGGAGAGCTGTGAGATACTGTCTATGAGGAGGACAGGAGCGCTGTCAGATACTGTCTATAAGGACAGGAGCGCTGTGAGATACTGTCTACTAGGACAGGAGTGTTGTGAGATACTGTCTACTAGGAGGACAGGAATGCTGTGAGATACTGTCTATGAGGACAGGAGTGCTGTGAGATACTGTCTACTAGGAGGACAGGAGTGCTGTGAGATACTGTCTTCTAGGAGAGGAGTGTTGTGAGATACTGTCAATGAGGACAGGAGTGCTGTGAGATACTGTCTATGAGGAGGACAGGAGTGCTGTGAGATCATGTCTATGAGGACAGGAGCGCTGTGAGATACTGTCTATGAGGAGGACATGAGCGCTGTGAGATACTGTCTATGAGGAGGACAGGAGCGCTGTGAGATACTGTCTCTGAGGACAGGAGTGTTGTGAGATACTGTGTATGAGGAGGACAGGAGTGCTGTGAGATACTTTCTATGAGGACAGGAGTGCTGTGAGATACTGTCTATGAGGACAGGAGCGCTGTGAGATACTGCCTATGAGGAGGACAGGAGTGCTGTGAGATCTGTCTATGAGGACAGGAGCGCTGTGAGATACTGTCTATGAGGACAGGAGCGCTGTGAGATACTGTCTATGAGGACAGGAGTGGTGTGAGATACTGTCTATGAGGACAGGAGCCCTGTGAGATACTGTCTATGAAGACAGGAGTGCTGTGAGATACTGTGTATGAGGACAGGAGTGCTGTGAGATACTGTCTATTAGGACAGGAGCGCTGTGAGATACTGTCTATGAGGAGGACAGGAGTGCTGTGAGATACTGTCTATGAGGACAGGATCGCTGTGAGATACTGTCTATAAGGACAGGAGCGCTGTGAGATACTGTCTATGAGGAGGACAGGAGTGCTGTGAGATATTGTCTATGAGGAGAGGAGCGCTGTGAGATACTATCTATGAGGAGGACAGGAGCGCTGTGAGATACTCTCTGAGGAGGACAGGAGCGCTGTGAGATACTGTCTATAAGGACAGCAGCCCTGTGAGGTACTGTCTATGAGGACAGGAGCGCTGTGAGATACTGTCTACTAGGACAGGAGTGCTGTGAGATAATGTCTACTAGGAGGACAGGAATGCTGTGAGATACTGTCTATGAGGAGAGGAGTGCTGTGAGATACTGTCTACTAGGAGGACAGGAGTGCTGTGAGATACTGTCTACTAGGACAGGAGCGCTGTGAGATACTATGAGGACAGGAGTGCTGTGAGATACTGTCTATGAGGACAGGAGTGCTGTGAGATACTGTCGATGAGGACAGGAGCGCTGTGAGATACTGTATATGAGGAGGACAGGAGCGCTGTGAGATACTGTCTATGAGGACAGGAGCGCTGTGAGATATTGTCTATGAGGACAGGAGCGCTGTGAGATACTGTCTATGAGGAGGACAGGAGCGCTGTGAGATGCAGTCTATAAGGACAGGAGTGCTGTGAGATACTTGTATGAGGAGGACAGGAGTGCTGTGAGATACTGTCTATGAGGACAGGAGTGCGGTGAGATACTGTCTATGAGGACAGGAGCACTGTGAGTTACTGTCTATGACGAGGACAGGAGTGCTGTGAGATACTGTCTATGAGGACAGGAGTGTTGTGAGATACTGTTTATGAGGATATGAGCGCTGTGAGATACTGTCTATGAGGAGGACAGGAGCGCTGTGAGATACTGTCTCTGAGGACAGGAGTGCTGTGAGATACTGTGTATGAGGAGGACAGGAGTGCTCTGAGATACTTTCTATGAAGACAGGAGTGGTGTGAGATACTGTCTATGAGGACAGGAGCGCTGTGAGATACTGTCTATGAGGAGTACAGGTGTGCTGTGAGATACTGTCTACTAGGACAGGAGCGCTGTGAGATACTGTCTATGAGGACAGGAGTGCTGTGAGATACTGTCTATGAGGACAAGAGCGCTGTGAGATACTGTCTATGAAGAGGACAGGAGCGCTGTGAGATACTGTCTATGAGGACAGGAGCGCTGTGAGATATTGTCTATGAGGACAGGAGCGCTGTGAGATACTGTCTATGAGGAGGACTGGAGCACTGTGAGATACAGTCTATAAGGACAGGAGTGCTGTGAGATACTGTCTATGAGGTGGACAGGAGTGTTGTGAGATACTGTCTATGAGGACAGGAGTGCTGTGAGATACTGTCTATGAGGACAGGAGCACTGTGAGTTACTGTCTATGAGGAGGACAGGAGTGCTGTGAGATACTGTGTATGAGGACAGGTGTGCTGTGAGATACTATCTATGAGGAGGACAGGAATGCTGTGAGATACTGTCTATGAGGACAGGAGTGCTGTGAGATACTGTCTACTAGGAGGACAGGAGTGCTGTGAGATACTGTCTTCTAGGACAGGAGTGCTGTGAGATACTGTCTATGAGGACAGGAGTGCTGTGAGATACTGTCTATGAGGAGGACAGTAGCGCTGTGAGATACAGTCTATAAGGACAGGAGTGCTGTGAGATACTGTCTATGAGGAGGACAGGAGTTCTGTGAGATACTGTCTATGAGGAGGACAGGAGTGTTGTGAGATACTGTCTATGAGGACAGGAGTGCTCTGAGATACTGTCTATGAGGACAGGAGCGCTGTGAGATACTGTCTATGAGGAGTACAGGAGTGCTGTGAGATACTGTCTATGAGGATAGGAGCGCTGTGAGATACTGTCTATGAGGAGAGGAGTGCTGTGAGATACTGTGTTTGAGGAGAGGAGTGCTGTGAGTTACTGTCTATGAGGACAGGAGCGCTGTGAGATACTGTTTATGAGGACAGGAGCGCTGTGAGATACTGTCTATGAGGAGGACAGGAGTGCTGTGAGATACTGTCTATGAGGACAGGAGCGCTGTGAGATACTGTCTATGAGGAGGACAGGAGAGCTGTGAGATACGGTCTATTAGGAGGACAGGAGCGCTGTCAGATACTGTCTATAAGGACAGGAGCGCTGTGAGATACTGTCTACTAGGACAGGAGTGTTGTGAGATACTGTCTACTAGGAGGACAGGAATGCTGTGAGATACTGTCTATGAGGACAGGAGGGCTGTGAGATACTGTCTACTAGGAGGACAGGAGTGCTGTGAGATACTGTCTTCTAGGACAGGAGCGCTGTGAGATACTGTCTATGAGGACAGGAGTGCTGTGAGATACTGTCTATGAGGAGGACAGGAGTGCTGTGAGATCATGTCTATGAGGACAGGAGCGCTGTGAGATTCTGTCTATGAGGAGGACAGAGCGCTGTGAGATACTGTCTATGGGGAGGACAGGAGTGCTGTGAGATACTGTGTATGAGGAGGACAGGAGTACTGTGAGATACTTTCTATGAGGACAGGAGTGCTGTGAGATACTGTCTATGAGGACAGGAGCGCTGTGAGATACTGTCTATAAGGAGGACAGGAGTGCTGTGAGATACTGTCTATGAGGACAGGAGCGCTGTGAGATACTGTCTATGAGGACAGGAGCGCTGTGAGATACTGTCTATGAGGACAGGAGTGGTGTGAGATACTGTCTATGAGGACAGGAGCCCTGTGAGATACTGTCTATGAAGACAGGAGTGTTGTGAGATACTGTGTATGAGGACAGGAGTGCTGTGAGATACTGTCTATGAGGCAGGAGCGCTGTGAGATACTGTCTATGAGGAGGACAAGAGTGCTGTGACATAATGTCTATGAGGACAGGAGCGCTGTGAGATACTGCCTATGAGGAGGACAGGATGCTGTGAGATACTGTCTATGAGGACAGGAGCGCTGTGAGATACTATCTATGAGGAGG
This sequence comes from Rattus norvegicus, assembly GCF_021556685.1. Lineage (NCBI taxonomy): Eukaryota > Metazoa > Chordata > Mammalia > Rodentia > Muridae > Rattus > Rattus norvegicus. The sequence continues at coordinate 11,130,408 of NC_141537.1, read as the reverse complement.
ACAGGAGAGCTGTGAGATACTGTCTATGAGGAGGACAGGAGCGCTGTCAGATACTGTCTATAAGGACAGGAGCGCTGTGAGATACTGTCTACTAGGACAGGAGTGTTGTGAGATACTGTCTACTAGGAGGACAGGAATGCAGTGAGATACTGTCTATGAGGACAGCAGTGCTGTGAGATACTGTCTACTAGGAGGACAGGAGTGCTGTGAGATACTGTCTTCTAGGACAGGAGTGTTGTGAGATACTGTCAATGAGGACAGGAGTGCTGTGAGATACTGTCTATGAGGAGGACAGGAGTGCTGTGAGATCATGTCTATGAGGACAGGAGCGCTGTGAGATACTGTCTATGAGGAGGACAGGAGAGCTGTGAGATACTGTCTCTGAGGACAGGAGTGCTGTGAGATACTGTGTATGAGGAGGACAGGAGTGCTGTGAGATACTGTCTATGAGGACAGGAGTGTTGTGAGATACTGTCTATGAGGACAGGAGCGCTGTGAGATACTGTCTATGAGGAGTACAGGTGTGCTGTGAGATACTGTCTACTAGGACAGGAGCGCTGTGAGATACTGTCTATGAGGACAGGAGTGCTGTGAGATACTGTCTATGAGGACAAGAGCGCTGTGAGATACTGTCTATGAGGAGGACAGGAGCGCTGTGAGATACTGTCTCTGAGGACAGGAGTGCTGTGAGATACTGTCTTGAGGACAGGAGCCCTCTGAGATACTGTCTATGAAGACAGGAGTGCTGTGAGATACTGTGTATGAGGACAGGAGTGCTGTGAGATACTGTCTATTAGGACAGGAGCGCTGTGAGATACTGTCTATGAGGAGGACAGGAGTGCTGTGAGATACTGTCTATGAGGACAGGAGCGCTGTGAGATACTGTCTATGAGGACAGGAGCGCTGTGAGATACTGTCTATGAGGAGGACATGAGCGCTGTGAGATACTGTCTCTGAGGACAGGAGTGCTGTGAGATTCTGTGTATGAGGAGGACAGGAGTGCTGTGAGATACTTTCTTTGAGGACAGGAGTGCTGTGAGATACTGTCTATGAGGACAGGAGCGCTGTGAGATACTGTCTATGAGGAGGACAGGAGTGCTGTGAGATCTGTCTATGAGGACAGGAGCGCTGTGAGATACTGTCTTTGAGGAAAGGAGCGCTGTGAGATACTGTCTATGAGGACAGGAGTGCTGTGAGATACTGTCTATGAGGACAGGAGCCCTGTGAGATACTGTCTATGAAGACAGGAGTGCTCTGAGATACTGTGTATGAGGACAGGAGTGCTGTGAGATACTGTCTATTAGGACAGGAGCGCTGTGAGATACTGTCTATGAGGAGGACAGGAGTGCTGTGAGATACTGTCTATGAGGACAGGAGCGCTGGGAGATACTGTCTATGAGGACAGGAGCGCTGTGAGATACTGTCTATGAGGAGGACAGGAGTGCTGTGAGATATTGTCTATGAGGACAGGAGCGCTGTGAGATACTATCTATGAGGAGGACAGGAGCGCTGTGAGATACTCTCTATGAGGAGGACAGGAGCGCTGTGAGATACTGTCTATAAGGACAGCAGCCCTGTGAGGTACTGTCTATGAGGACAGGAGCGCTGTGAGATACTGTCTACTAGGACAGGAGTGCTGTGAGATGCTGTCTACTAGGAGGACAGGAATGCTGTGAGATACTGTCTATGAGGACAGGAGTGCTGTGAGATACTGTCTACTAGGAGGACAGGAGTGCTGTGAGATACTGTCGATGAGGACAGGAGCGCTGTGAGATACTGTCTCTGAGGACAGGAGTGCTGTGAGATACGGTGTATGAGGAGGACAGGAGTGCTGTGAGATACTTTCTATGAGGACAGGAGTGCTGTGAGATACTGTCTATGAGGACAGGAGCGCTGTGAGATACTGTCTATGACGAGGACAGGAGTGCTGTGAGATCTGTCTATGAGGACAGGAGCGCTGTGAGATACTGTCTATGAGGACAGGAGCGCTATGATATACTGTCTATGAGTACAGGAGTGGTGTGAGATACTGTCTATGAGGACAGGAGCCCTGTGAGATACTGTCTATGAAGACAGGAGTGCTGTGAGATACTGTGTTTGAGGACAGGAGTGCTGTGAGATACAGTCTATTAGGACAGGAGCGCTGTGAGATACTGTCTATGAGGAGGACAGGAGTGCTGTGAGATACTGTCTATGAGGACAGGAGCGCTGTGAGATACTGTCTATGAGGACAGGAGCGCTGTGAGATACTGTCTATGAGGAGGACAGGAGTGCTGTGAGATATTGTCTATGAGGACAGGAGCGCTGTGAGATACTATCTATGAGGAGGACAGGAGCGCTGTGAGATACTCTCTATGAGGGGGACAGGAGCGCTGTGAGATACTGTCTATAAGGACAGCAGCCCTGTGAGGTACTGTCTATGAGGACAGGTGCGCTGTGAGATACTGTCTACTAGGACAGGAGTGCTGTGAGATACTGTCTACTAGGAGGACAGGAATGCTGTGAGATACTGTCTATGAGGACAGGAGTGCTGTGAGATACTGTCTACTAGGAGGACAGGAGTGCTGTGAGATACTGTCGATGAGGACAGGAGCGCTGTGAGATACTGTCTATGAGGAGGACAGGAGCGCTGTGAGATACTGTCTATGAGGACAGGAGCGCTGTGAGATATTGTCTATGAGAACAGGAGCGCTGTGAGATACTGTCTATGAGGAGGACAGGAGCGCTGTGAGATACAGTCTATAAAGACAGGAGTGCTGTGAGATACTGTGTATGAGGAGGACAGGAGTGCTGTGAGATACTGTCTATGAGGACAGGAGTGCTGTGAGATACTGTCTATGAGGACAGGAGCACTGTGAGTTACTGTCTATGAGGAGGACAGGAGTGCTGTGAGATATTGTCTATGAGGACAGGAGTGCTGTGAGATACTGTCTATTAGGACAGAAGCGCTGTGAGATACTGTCTATGAGGAGGACAGGAGTGCTGTGAGATACTGTCTTCTAGGACAGGAGCGCTGTGAGATACTGTCTATGAGGACAGGAGTGCTGTGAGATACTGTCTATGAGGAGGACAGGAGTGCTGTGAGATCATGTCTATGAGGACAGTAGCGCTGTGAGATACTGTCTATGAGGAGGACATGAGCGCTGTGAGATACTGTCTATGAGGAGGACAGGAGCGCTGTGAGATACTGTCTCTGAGGAGAGGAGTGCTGTGAGATACTGTGTATGAGGACAGGAGCGCTGTGAGATACTGTCTATGAGGAGGACAGGAGTGCTGTGAGATCTGTCTATGAGGACAGGAGCGCTGTGAGATACTGTCTATGAGGACAGGAGCGCTGTGAGATACTGTCTATGAGGACAGAAGTGGTGTGAGATACTGTCTATGAGGACAGGAGCCCTGTGAGATACTGTCTATGAAGACAGGAGTGCTGTGAGATACTGTCTATGAGGACAGGAGTGCTGTGAGATACTGTCTACTAGGTGAACAGGAGCGCTGTGTGATACAGTCTATAAGGACAGGAGTGCTGTGAGATACTGTCTATGAGGAGGACAGGAGTGCTGTGAGATACTGTCTATGAGGAGGACAGGAGTGTTGTGAGATACTGTCTATGAGGACAGGAGTGCTCTGAGATACTGTCTATGAGGACAGGAGCGCTGTGAGATACTGTCTATGAGGAGTACAGGAGTGCTGTGAGATACTGTCTATGAGGATAGGAGCGCTGTGAGATACTGTCTATGAGGAGAGGAGTGCTGTGAGATACTGTCTATGAGGACAGGAGCACTGTGAGATACTGTCTATGAGGAGTACAGGAGTGCTGTGAGATACTGTCTATGAGGATAGGAGCGCTGTGAGATACTGTCTATGAGGACAGGTGCGCTGTGAGATACTGTCTATGAGGAGTACAGGAGTGCTGTGAGATACTGTCTATGAGGATAGGAGCGCTGTGAGATACTGTCTACTAGGACAGGAGTGTTGTGAGATACTGTCTACTAGGAGGACAGGAATGCTGTGAGATACTGTCTATGAGGACAGGAGTGCTGTGAGATACTGTCTACTAGGAGGACATGAGTGCTGTGAGATACTGTCTTCTAGGACAGGAGCGCTGTGAGATACTGTCTATGAGGACAGGAGTGCTGTGAGATACTGTCTATGAGGAGGACAGGAGTGCTGTGAAATCATGTCTATGAGGACAGGAGCGCTGTGAGATTCTGTCTATGAGGAGGACATGAGCGCTGTGAGATACTGTCTATGAGGAGGACAGGAGTGCTGTGAGATACTGTGTATGAGGAGGACTGGAGTGCTGTGAGATACTTTCTATGAGGACAGGAGTGCTGTGAGATACTGTCTATGAGGACAGGAGCGCTGTGAGATACTGTCTATGAGGAGGACATGAGCGCTGTGAGATACTGTCTATGAGGCGGACAGTAGCGCTGTGAGATACTGTCTCTGAGGACAGGAGTGCTGTGAGATACTGTGTATGAGGAGGACAGGAGTGCTGTGAGATACTTTCTATGAGGACAGGAGTGCTGTGAGATACTGTCTATGAGGACAGGAGCGCTGTGAGATACTGTCTATGAGGAGGACAGGAGTGCTGTGAGATCTGTCTATGAGGACAGGAGCGCTGTGAGATACTGTCTATGAGGACAGGAGCGCTGTGAGATACTGTCTATGAGGACAGGAGTGGTGTGAGATACTGTCTATGAGGACAGGAGCCCTGTGAGATACTGTCTATGAAGACAGGAGTGCTGTGAGATACTGTGTATGAGGACAGGAGTGCTGTGAGATACTGTCTATTAGGACAGGAGCGCTGTGAGATACTGTCTATGAGGAGGACAGGAGTGCTGTGAGATACTGTCTATGAGGACAGGAGCGCTGTGAGATACTGTCTATGAGGACAGGAGTGCTGTGAGATACTGTCTATGAGGATGACAGGAGTGCTGTGAGATATTGTCTATGAGGACAGGAGCGCTGTGAGATACTATCTATGAGGAGGACAGGAGCGCTGTGAGATACTCTCTATAAGAAGGACAGGAGCGCTGTGAGATACTGTCTATAAGGACAGCAGCCCTGTGAGGTACTGTCTATGAGGACAGGAGCGCTGTGAGATACTGTCTACTAGGACAGGAGTGCTGTGAGATACTGTCTACTAGGAGGACAGGAATGCTGTGAGATACTGTCTATGAGGACAGGAGTGCTGTGAGATACTGTCTACTAGGAGGACAGGAGTGCTGTGAGATACTGTCGATGAGGACAGGAGCGCTGTGAGATACTGTCTATGAGGAGGACAGGAGCGCTGTGAGATACTGTCTATGAGGACAGGAGCGCTGTGAGATATTGTCTATGAGGACAGGAGCGCTGTGAGATACTGTCTATGAGGAGGACAGGAGCGCTGTGAGATACAGTGTATAAGGACAGGAGTGCTGTGAGATACTGTGTATGAGGAGGACAGGAGTGCTGTGAGATACTGTCTATGAGGACAGGAGCACTGTGAGTTACTGTCTATGAGGAGGACAGGAGTGCTGTGAGATACTGTCTATGAGGACCAGAGTGTTGTGAGATACTCTTTATGAGGACATGAGCGCTGTGAGATACTGTCTATGAGGAGGACAGGAGCGCTGTGAGATACTGTCTCTGAGGACAGGAGTGCTGTGAGATACTGTGTATGAGGAGGACAGGAGTGCTGTGAGATACTGTCTATGAGGACAGGAGTGCTGTGAGATACTGTCTATGAGGACAGGAGCGCTGTGAGATACTGTCTATGAGGAGTACAGGTGTGCTGTGAGATACTGTCTACTAGGACAGGAGCGCTGTGAGATACTGTCTATGAGGACAGGAGTGCTGTGAGATACTGTCTATGAGGACAAGAGCGCTGTGAGATACTGTCTATGAGGACAGGAGTGTTGTGAGATACTCTTTATGAGGACATGAGCGCTGTGAGATACTGTCTATGAGGAGGACAGGAGCGCTGTGAGACACTATCTATGAGGAGGACAGGAGAGCTGTGAGATACTGTCTATGAGGAGGACTGGAGCGCTGTCAGATACTGTCTATAAGGACAGGAGCGCTGTGAGATACTGTCTACTAGGACAGGAGTGTTGTGAGATACTGTCTACTAGGAGGACAGGAATGCTGTGAGATACTGTCTATGAGGACAGGAGTGCTGTGAGATACTGTCTACTAGGAGGACAGGAGTGCTGTGAGATACTGTCTTCTAGGACAGGAGCGCTGTGAGATACTGTCTATGAGGACAGGAGTGCTGTGAGATACTGTCTATGAGGAGGACAGGAGTGCTGTGAGATCATGTCTATGAGGACAGGAGCGCTGTGAGATACTGTCTATGAGGAGGACATGAGCGCTGTGAGATACTGTCTATGAGGAGGACAGGAGCGCTGTGAGATACTGTCTCTGAGGACAGGAGTGCTGTGAGATACTGTGTATGAGGAGGACAGGAGTGCTGTGAGATACTTTCTATGAGGACAGGAGTGCTGTGAGATACTGTCTATGAGGACAGGAGCGCTGTGAGATACTGTCTATGAGGAGGACAGGAGTGCTGTGAGATCTGTCTATGAGGAAAGGAGCGCTGTGAGATACTGTCTATGAGGACAGGAGCGCTGTGAGATACTGTCTATGAGGACAGGAGTGGTGTGAGATACTGTCTATGAGGACAGGAGCCCTGTGAGATACTGTCTATGAAGACAGGAGTCCTGTGAGATACTGTGTATGAGGACAGGAGTGCTGTGAGATACTGTCTATTAGGACAGGAGCGCTGTGAGATACTGTCTATGAGGAGGACAGGAGTGCTGTGAGATACTGTCTATGAGGACAGGAGCGCTGTGAGATACTGTCTGTGAGGACAGGAACGCTGTGAGATACTGTCTATGAGGAGGACAGGAGTGCTGTGAGATATTGTCTATGAGGACAGGAGCGCTGTGAGATACTATCTATGAGGAGGACAGGAGCGCTGTGAGATACTCTCTATGAGGAGGACAGGAGTGCAGTGAGATCTGTCTATGAGGACAGGAGCGCTGTGAGATACTGTCTATAAGGACAGCAGCCCTGTGAGGTACTGTCTATGAGGACAGGAGCGCTGTGAGATACTGTCTACTAGGACAGGAGTGCTGTGAGATACTGTCTACTAGGAGGACAGGAATGCTGTGAGATACTGTCTATGAGGACAGGAGTGCTGTGAGATACTGTCTACTAGTAGGACAGGAGTGCTGTGAGATACTGTCGATGAGGACAGGAGCGCTGTGAGATACTGTCTATGAGGAGGACAGGAGCGCTGTGAGATACTGTCTATGAGGACAGGAGCGCTGTGAGATATTGTCTATGAGGACAGGAGCGCTGTGAGATACTGTCTATGAGGAGGACAGGAGCGCTGTGAGATACAGTCTATAAGGACAGGAGTGCTGTGAGATACTGTGTATGAGGAGGACAGGAGTGCTGTGAGATACTGTCTATGAGGACAGGAGTGCTGTGAGATACTGTCTATGAGGACAGGAGCACAGTGAGTTACTGTCTATGAGGAGGACAGGAGTGCTGTGAGATACAGTCTATGAGGACAGGAGTGTTGTGAGATACTCTTTATGAGGACATGAGCGCTGTGAGATACTGTCTATGAGGAGGACAGGAGCGCTGTGAGACACTATCTATGAGGAGGACAGGAGAGCTGTGAGATACTGTCTATGAGGAGGACTGGAGCGCTGTCAGATACTGTCTATAAGGACAGGAGCGCTGTGAGATACTCTCTACTAGGACAGGAGTGTTGTGAGATACTGTCTACTAGGAGGACAGGAATGCTGTGAGATACTGTCTATGAGGACAGCAGTGCTGTGAGATACTGTCTACTAGGAGGACAGGAGTGCTGTGAGATACTGTCTTCTAGGACAGGAGCGCTGTGAGATACTGTCTATGAGGACAGGAGTGCTGTGAGATACTGTCTATGAGGAGGACAGGAGTGCTGTGAGATCATGTCTATGAGGACAGGAGCGCTGTGAGATACTGTCTATGAGGAGGACATGAGGGCTGTGAGATACTGTCTATGAGGAGGACAGGAGCGCTGTGAGATACTGTCTCTGAGGACAGGAGTGCTGTGAGATACTGTGTATGAGGAGGACAGGAGTGCTGTGAGATACTTTCTATGAGGACAGGAGGGCTGTGAGATACTGTCTATGAGGACAGGAGCGCTGTGAGATACTGTCTATGAGGAGGACAGGAGTGCTGTGAGATCTGTCTATGAGGACAGGAGCGCTGTGAGATACTGTCTATGAGGACAGGAGCGCTGTGAGATACTGTCTATGAGGACAGGAGTGGTGTGAGATACTGTCTATGAGGACAGGAGCCCTGTGAGATACTGTCTATGAAGACAGGAGTGCTGTGAGATACTGTGTATGAGGACAGGAGTGCTGTGAGATACTGTCTATTAGGACAAGAGCGCGGTGAGATACTGTCTATGAGGAGGACAGGAGTGCTGTGAGATACTGTCTATGAGGACAGGAGCGCTGTGAGATACTGTCTATGAGGACAGGAGCGCTGTGAGATACTGTCTATGAGGAGGACAGGAGTGCTGTGAGATATTGTCTATGAGGACAGGAGCGCTGTGAGATACTATCTATGAGGAGGACAGGAGCGCTGTGAGATACTCTCTATGAGGAGGACAGGAGTGCAGTGAGATCTGTCTATGAGGACAGGAGCGCTGTGAGATACTGTCTATAAGGACAGCAGCCCTGTGAGGTACTGTCTATGAGGACAGGAGCGCTGTGAGATACTGTCTACTAGGACAGGAGTGCTGTGAGATACTGTCTACTAGGAGGACAGGAATGCTGTGAGATACTGTCTATGAGGACAGGAGTGCTGTGAGATACTGTCTACTAGGAGGACAGGAGTGCTGTGAGATACTCTCGATGAGGACAGGAGCGCTGTGAGATACTGTCTATGAGGAGGACAGGAGCGCTGTGAGATACTGTCTATGAGGACAGGAGCGCTGTGAGATATTGTCTATGAGGACAGGAGCGCTGTGAGATACTGTCTATGAGGAGGACAGGAGCGCTGTGAGATACAGTCTATAAGGACAGGAGTGCTGTGAGATACTGTGTATGAGGAGGACAGGAGTGCTGTGAGATACTGTCTATGAGGACAGGAGTGCTGTGAGATACTGTCTATGAGGACAGGAGCACTGTGAGTTACTGTCTATGAGGAGGACAGGAGTGCTGTGAGATACTGTCTATGAGGACAGGAGTGTTGTGAGATACTCTTTATGAGGACATGAGCGCTGTGAGATACTGTCTATGAGGAGGACAGGAGCGCTGTGAGACACTATCTATGAGGAGGACAGGAGAGCTGTGAGATACTGTCTATGAGGAGGACTGGAGCGCTGTCAGATACTGTCTATAAGGACAGGAGCGCTGTGAGATACTCTCTACTAGGACAGGAGTGTTGTGAGATACTGTCTACTAGGAGGACAGGAATGCTGTGAGATACTGTCTATGAGGACAGGAGTGCTGTGAGATACTGTCTACTAGGAGGACAGGAGTGCTGTGAGATACTGTCTTCTAGGACAGGAGCGCTGTGAGATACTGTCTATGAGGACAGGAGTGCTGTGAGATACTGTCTATGAGGAGGACAGGAGTGCTGTGAGATCATGTCTATGAGGACAGGAGCGCTGTGAGATACTGTCTATGAGGAGGACATGAGGGCTGTGAGATACTGTCTATGAGGAGGACAGGAGCGCTGTGAGATACTGTCTCTGAGGACAGGAGTGCTGTGAGATACTGTGTATGAGGAGGACAGGAGTGCTGTGAGATACTTTCTATGAGGACAGGAGTGCTGTGAGATACTGTCTATGAGGACAGGAGCGCTGTGAGATACTGTCTATGAGGAGGACAGGAGTGCTGTGAGATCTGTCTATGAGGACAGGAGCGCTGTGAGATACTGTCTATGAGGACAGGAGCGCTGTGAGATACTGTCTATGAGGACAGGAGTGGTGTGAGATACTGTCTATGAGGACAGGAGCCCTGTGAGATACTGTCTATGAAGACAGGAGTGCTGTGAGATACTGTGTATGAGGACAGGAGTGCTGTGAGATACTGTCTATTAGGACAGGAGCGCGGTGAGATACTGTCTATGAGGAGGACAGGAGTGCTGTGAGATACTGTCTATGAGGACAGGAGCGCTGTGAGATACTGTCTATGAGGACAGGAGCGCTGTGAGATACTGTCTATGAGGAGGACAGGAGTGCTGTGAGATATTGTCTATGAGGACAGGAGCGCTGTGAGATACTATCTATGAGGAGGACAGGAGCGCTGTGAGATACTCTCTATGAGGAGGACAGGAGTGCAGTGAGATCTGTCTATGAGGACAGGAGCGCTGTGAGATACTGTCTATAAGGACAGCAGCCCTGTGAGGTACTGTCTATGAGGACAGGAGCGCTGTGAGATACTGTCTACTAGGACAGGAGTGCTGTGAGATACTGTCTACTAGGAGGACAGGAATGCTGTGAGATACTGTCTATGAGGACAGGAGTGCTGTGAGATACTGTCTACTAGGAGGACAGGAGTGCTGTGAGATACTCTCGATGAGGACAGGAGCGCTGTGAGATACTGTCTATGAGGAGGACAGGAGCGCTGTGAGATACTGTCTATGAGGACAGGAGCGCTGTGAGATATTGTCTATGAGGACAGGAGCGCTGTGAGATACTGTCTATGAGGAGGACAGGAGCGCTGTGAGATACAGTCTATAAGGACAGGAGTGCTGTGAGATACTGTGTATGAGGAGGACAGGAATGCTGTGAGATACTGTCTATGAGGACTGGAGTGCTGTGAGATACTGTCTATGAGGACAGGAGCACTGTGAGTTACTGTCTATGAGGAGGACAGGAGTGCTGTGAGATACTGTCTATGAGGACAGGAGTGTTGTGAGATACTCTTTATGAGGACATGAGCGCTGTGAGATACTGTCTATGAGGAGGACAGGAGCGCTGTGAGACACTATCTATGAGGAGGACAGGAGAGCTGTGAGATACTGTCTATGAGGAGGACTGGAGCGCTGTCAGATACTGTCTATAAGGACAGGAGCGCTGTGAGATACTGTCTACTAGGACAGGAGTGTTGTGAGATACTGTCTACTAGGAGGACAGGAATGCTGTGAGATACTGTCTATGAGGACAGGAGTGCTGTGAGATACTGTCTACTAGGAGGACAGGAGTGCTGTGAGATACTGTCTTCTAGGACAGGAGCGCTGTGAGATACTGTCTATGAGGACAGGAGTGCTGTGAGATACTGTCTATGAGGAGGACAGGAGTGCTGTGAGATCATGTCTATGAGGACAGGAGCGCTGTGAGATACTGTCTATGAGGAGGACATGAGCGCTGTGAGATACTGTCTATGAGGAGGACAGGAGCGCTGTGAGATACTGTCTCTGAGGACAGGAGTGCTGTGAGATACTGTGTATGAGGAGGACAGGAGTGCTGTGAGATACTTTCTATGAGGACAGGAGTGCTGTGAGATACTGTCTATGAGGACAGGAGCGCTGTGAGATACTGTCTATGAGGAGGACAGGAGTGCTGTGAGATCTGTCTATGAGGACAGGAGCGCTGTGAGATACTGTCTATGAGGACAGGAGCGCTGTGAGATACTGTCTATGAGGACAGGAGTGGTGTGAGATACTGTCTATGAGGACAGGAGCCCTGTGAGATACTGTCTATGAAGACAGGAGTGCTGTGAGATACTGTGTATGAGGACAGGAGTGCTGTGAGATACTGTCTATTAGGACAGGAGCGCTGTGAGATACTGTCTATGAGGAGGACAGGAGTGCTGTGAGATACTGTCTATGAGGACAGGAGCGCTGTGAGATACTGTCTATGAGGACAGGAGCGCTGTGAGATACTGTCTATGAGGAGGACAGGAGTGCTGTGAGATATTGTCTATGAGGACAGGAGCGCTGTGAGATACTATCTATGAGGAGGACAGGAGCGCTGTGAGATACTCACTATGAGGAGGACAGGAGTGCAGTGAGATCTGTCTATGAGGACAGGAGCGCTGTGAGATACTGTCTATAAGGACAGCAGCCCTGTGAGGTACTGTCTATGAGGACAGGAGCGCTGTGAGATACTGTCTACTAGGAGGACAGGAATGTTGTGAGATACTGTCTATGAGGACAGGAGTGCTGTGAGATACTGTCTACTAGGAGGACAGGAGTGCTGTGAGATACTGTCGATGAGGACAGGAGCGCTGTGAGATACTGTCTATGAGGAGGACAGGAGCGCTGTGAGATACTGTCTATGAGGACAGGAGCGCTGTGAGATATTGTCTATGAGGAAAGGAGCGCTGTGAGATACTGTCTATGAGGAGGACAGGAGCGCTGTGAGATACAGTCTATAAGGACAGGAGTGCTGTGAGATACTGTGTATGAGGAGGACAGGAGTGCTGTGAGATACTGTGTATGAGGACAGGAGTGCTGTGAGATACTGTCTATGAGGACAGGAGCACTGTGAGTTACTGTCTATGAGGAGGACAGGAGTGCTGTGAGATACTGTCTATGAGGACAGGAGTGTTGTGAGATACTCTTTATGAAGACATGAGCGCTGTGAGATACTGTCTATGAGGAGGACAGGAGCGCTGTGAGATACTGTCTCTGAGGACAGGAGTGCTGTGAGATACTGTGTATGAGGAGGACAGGAGTGCTGTGAGATACTGTCTATGAGGACAGGAGTGCTGTGAGATAATGTCTATGAGGACAGGAGCGCTGTGAGATACTGTCTATGAGGAGTACAGGTGTGCTGTGAGAAACTGTCTACTAGGACAGGAGCGCTGTGAGATACTGTCTATGAGGACAGGAGTGCTGTGAGATACTGTCTATGAGGACAAGAGCGCTGTGAGATACTGTCTATGAGGAGGACAGGAGCGCTGTGAGATACTGTCTCTGAGGACAGGAGTGCTGTGAGATACTGTCTATGAGGACAGGAGCGCTGTGAGATACTGTCTATGAGGACAGGAGCGCTGTGAGATACTGTCTATGAGGACAGGAGTGGTGTGAGATACTGTCTATGAGGACAGGAGCCCTGTGAGATACTGTCTATGAAGACAGGAGTGTTGTGAGATACTGTGTATGAGGACAGGAGTGGTGTGAGATACTGTCTATGAGGCAGGAGCGCTGTGAGATACTGTCTATGAGGAGGACAAGAGTGCTGTGAGATAATGTCTATGAGGACAGAAGCGCTGTGAGATACTGTCTATGAGGAGGACAGGAGTGCTGTGAGATACTGTCTATGAGGACAGGAGCGCTGTGAGATACTATCTATGAGGAGTACAGGAGAGCTGTGAGATACTGTCTATGAGGAGGACTGGAGCGCTGTCAGATACTGTCTATAAGGACAGGAGCGCTGTGAGATACTGTCTACTAGGACAGGAGTGTTGTGAGATACTGTCTACTAGGAGGACAGGAAAGCTGTGAGATACTGTCTATGAGGACAGGAGTGCTGTGAGATACTGTCTACTAGGAGGACAGGAGTGCTGTGAGATACTGTCTTCTAGGACAGGAGCGCTGTGAGATACTGTCTATGAGGACAGGAGTGCTGTGAGATACTGTCTATGAGGAGGACAGGAGTGCTGTGAGATCATGTCTATGAGGACAGGAGCGCTGTGAGATACTGTCTATGAGGAGGACATGAGCGCTGTGAGATACTGTCTATGAGGAGGACAGGAGTGCTGTGAGATCTGTCTATGAGGACAGGAGCGCTGTGAGATACTGTCTATGAGGACTGGAGCGCTGTGAGATACTGTCTATGAGGACAGGAGTGGTGTGAGATACTGTCTATGAGGACAGGAGCCCTGTGAGATACTGTCTATGAAGACAGGAGTGCTGTGAGATACTGTGTATGAGGACAGGAGTGCTGTGAGATACTGTCTATTAGGACAGGAGCGCTGTGAGATACTGTCTATGAGGAGGACAGGAGTGCTGTGAGATACTGTCTATGAGGACAGGAGCGCTGTGAGATACTGTCTATGAGGACAGGAGCGCTGTGAGATACTGTCTATGAGGAGGACAGGAGTGCTGTGAGATATTGTCTATGAGGACAGGAGCGCTGTGAGATACTATCTATGAGGAGGACAGGAGCGCTGTGAGATACTCTCTATGAGGAGGACAGGAGTGCAGTGAGATCTGTCTATGAGGACAGGAGCGCTGTGAGATACTGTCTATAAGGACAGCAGCCCTGTGAGGTACTGTCTATGAGGACAGGAGCGCTGTGAGATACTGTCTACTAGGACAGGAGTGCTGTGAGATACTGTCTACTAGGAGGACAGGAATGCTGTGAGATACTGTCTATGAGGACAGGAGTGCTGTGAGATACTGTCTACTAGGAGGACAGGAGTGCTGTGAGATACTCTCGATGAGGACAGGAGCGCTGTGAGATACTGTCTATGAGGAGGACAGGAGCGCTGTGAGATACTGTCTATGAGGACAGGAGCGCTGTGAGATATTGTCTATGAGGACAGGAGCGCTGTGAGATACTGTCTATGAGGAGGACAGGAGCGCTGTGAGATACAGTCTATAAGGACAGGAGTGCTGTGAGATACTGTGTATGAGGAGGACAGGAGTGCTGTGAGATACTGTCTATGAGGACAGGAGTGCTGTGAGATACTGTCTATGAGGACAGGAGCACTGTGAGTTACTGTCTATGAGGAGGACAGGAGTGCTGTGAGATACTGTCTATGAGGACAGGAGTGTTGTGAGATACTCTTTATGAGGACATGAGCGCTGTGAGATACTGTCTATGAGGAGGACAGGAGCGCTGTGAGACACTATCTATGAGGAGGACAGGAGAGCTGTGAGATACTGTCTATGAGGAGGACTGGAGCGCTGTCAGATACTGTCTATAAGGACAGGAGCGCTGTGAGATACTCTCTACTAGGACAGGAGTGTTGTGAGATACTGTCTACTAGGAGGACAGGAATGCTGTGAGATACTGTCTATGAGGACAGGAGTGCTGTGAGATACTGTCTACTAGGAGGACAGGAGTGCTGTGAGATACTGTCTTCTAGGACAGGAGCGCTGTGAGATACTGTCTATGAGGACAGGAGTGCTGTGAGATACTGTCTATGAGGAGGACAGGAGTGCTGTGAGATCATGTCTATGAGGACAGGAGCGCTGTGAGATACTGTCTATGAGGAGGACATGAGGGCTGTGAGATACTGTCTATGAGGAGGACAGGAGCGCTGTGAGATACTGTCTCTGAGGACAGGAGTGCTGTGAGATACTGTGTATGAGGAGGACAGGAGTGCTGTGAGATACTTTCTATGAGGACAGGAGTGCTGTGAGATACTGTCTATGAGGACAGGAGCGCTGTGAGATACTGTCTATGAGGAGGACAGGAGTGCTGTGAGATCTGTCTATGAGGACAGGAGCGCTGTGAGATACTGTCTATGAGGACAGGAGCGCTGTGAGATACTGTCTATGAGGACAGGAGTGGTGTGAGATACTGTCTATGAGGACAGGAGCCCTGTGAGATACTGTCTATGAAGACAGGAGTGCTGTGAGATACTGTGTATGAGGACAGGAGTGCTGTGAGATACTGTCTATTAGGACAGGAGCGCGGTGAGATACTGTCTATGAGGAGGACAGGAGTGCTGTGAGATACTGTCTATGAGGACAGGAGCGCTGTGAGATACTGTCTATGAGGACAGGAGCGCTGTGAGATACTGTCTATGAGGAGGACAGGAGTGCTGTGAGATATTGTCTATGAGGACAGGAGCGCTGTGAGATACTATCTATGAGGAGGACAGGAGCGCTGTGAGATACTCTCTATGAGGAGGACAGGAGTGCAGTGAGATCTGTCTATGAGGACAGGAGCGCTGTGAGATACTGTCTATAAGGACAGCAGCCCTGTGAGGTACTGTCTATGAGGACAGGAGCGCTGTGAGATACTGTCTACTAGGACAGGAGTGCTGTGAGATACTGTCTACTAGGAGGACAGGAATGCTGTGAGATACTGTCTATGAGGACAGGAGTGCTGTGAGATACTGTCTACTAGGAGGACAGGAGTGCTGTGAGATACTCTCGATGAGGACAGGAGCGCTGTGAGATACTGTCTATGAGGAGGACAGGAGCGCTGTGAGATACTGTCTATGAGGACAGGAGCGCTGTGAGATATTGTCTATGAGGACAGGAGCGCTGTGAGATACTGTCTATGAGGAGGACAGGAGCGCTGTGAGATACAGTCTATAAGGACAGGAGTGCTGTGAGATACTGTGTATGAGGAGGACAGGAATGCTGTGAGATACTGTCTATGAGGACTGGAGTGCTGTGAGATACTGTCTATGAGGACAGGAGCACTGTGAGTTACTGTCTATGAGGAGGACAGGAGTGCTGTGAGATACTGTCTATGAGGACAGGAGTGTTGTGAGATACTCTTTATGAGGACATGAGCGCTGTGAGATACTGTCTATGAGGAGGACAGGAGCGCTGTGAGACACTATCTATGAGGAGGACAGGAGAGCTGTGAGATACTGTCTATGAGGAGGACTGGAGCGCTGTCAGATACTGTCTATAAGGACAGGAGCGCTGTGAGATACTGTCTACTAGGACAGGAGTGTTGTGAGATACTGTCTACTAGGAGGACAGGAATGCTGTGAGATACTGTCTATGAGGACAGGAGTGCTGTGAGATACTGTCTACTAGGAGGACAGGAGTGCTGTGAGATACTGTCTTCTAGGACAGGAGCGCTGTGAGATACTGTCTATGAGGACAGGAGTGCTGTGAGATACTGTCTATGAGGAGGACAGGAGTGCTGTGAGATCATGTCTATGAGGACAGGAGCGCTGTGAGATACTGTCTATGAGGAGGACATGAGCGCTGTGAGATACTGTCTATGAGGAGGACAGGAGCGCTGTGAGATACTGTCTCTGAGGACAGGAGTGCTGTGAGATACTGTGTATGAGGAGGACAGGAGTGCTGTGAGATACTTTCTATGAGGACAGGAGTGCTGTGAGATACTGTCTATGAGGACAGGAGCGCTGTGAGATACTGTCTATGAGGAGGACAGGAGTGCTGTGAGATCTGTCTATGAGGACAGGAGCGCTGTGAGATACTGTCTATGAGGACAGGAGCGCTGTGAGATACTGTCTATGAGGACAGGAGTGGTGTGAGATACTGTCTATGAGGACAGGAGCCCTGTGAGATACTGTCTATGAAGACAGGAGTGCTGTGAGATACTGTGTATGAGGACAGGAGTGCTGTGAGATACTGTCTATTAGGACAGGAGCGCTGTGAGATACTGTCTATGAGGAGGACAGGAGTGCTGTGAGATACTGTCTATGAGGACAGGAGCGCTGTGAGATACTGTCTATGAGGACAGGAGCGCTGTGAGATACTGTCTATGAGGAGGACAGGAGTGCTGTGAGATATTGTCTATGAGGACAGGAGCGCTGTGAGATACTATCTATGAGGAGGACAGGAGCGCTGTGAGATACTCACTATGAGGAGGACAGGAGTGCAGTGAGATCTGTCTATGAGGACAGGAGCGCTGTGAGATACTGTCTATAAGGACAGCAGCCCTGTGAGGTACTGTCTATGAGGACAGGAGCGCTGTGAGATACTGTCTACTAGGAGGACAGGAATGTTGTGAGATACTGTCTATGAGGACAGGAGTGCTGTGAGATACTGTCTACTAGGAGGACAGGAGTGCTGTGAGATACTGTCGATGAGGACAGGAGCGCTGTGAGATACTGTCTATGAGGAGGACAGGAGCGCTGTGAGATACTGTCTATGAGGACAGGAGCGCTGTGAGATATTGTCTATGAGGAAAGGAGCGCTGTGAGATACTGTCTATGAGGAGGACAGGAGCGCTGTGAGATACAGTCTATAAGGACAGGAGTGCTGTGAGATACTGTGTATGAGGAGGACAGGAGTGCTGTGAGATACTGTGTATGAGGACAGGAGTGCTGTGAGATACTGTCTATGAGGACAGGAGCACTGTGAGTTACTGTCTATGAGGAGGACAGGAGTGCTGTGAGATACTGTCTATGAGGACAGGAGTGTTGTGAGATACTCTTTATGAAGACATGAGCGCTGTGAGATACTGTCTATGAGGAGGACAGGAGCGCTGTGAGATACTGTCTCTGAGGACAGGAGTGCTGTGAGATACTGTGTATGAGGAGGACAGGAGTGCTGTGAGATACTGTCTATGAGGACAGGAGTGCTGTGAGATAATGTCTATGAGGACAGGAGCGCTGTGAGATACTGTCTATGAGGAGTACAGGTGTGCTGTGAGAAACTGTCTACTAGGACAGGAGCGCTGTGAGATACTGTCTATGAGGACAGGAGTGCTGTGAGATACTGTCTATGAGGACAAGAGCGCTGTGAGATACTGTCTATGAGGAGGACAGGAGCGCTGTGAGATACTGTCTCTGAGGACAGGAGTGCTGTGAGATACTGTCTATGAGGACAGGAGCGCTGTGAGATACTGTCTATGAGGACAGGAGCGCTGTGAGATACTGTCTATGAGGACAGGAGTGGTGTGAGATACTGTCTATGAGGACAGGAGCCCTGTGAGATACTGTCTATGAAGACAGGAGTGTTGTGAGATACTGTGTATGAGGACAGGAGTGGTGTGAGATACTGTCTATGAGGCAGGAGCGCTGTGAGATACTGTCTATGAGGAGGACAAGAGTGCTGTGAGATAATGTCTATGAGGACAGAAGCGCTGTGAGATACTGTCTATGAGGAGGACAGGAGTGCTGTGAGATACTGTCTATGAGGACAGGAGCGCTGTGAGATACTATCTATGAGGAGTACAGGAGAGCTGTGAGATACTGTCTATGAGGAGGACTGGAGCGCTGTCAGATACTGTCTATAAGGACAGGAGCGCTGTGAGATACTGTCTACTAGGACAGGAGTGTTGTGAGATACTGTCTACTAGGAGGACAGGAAAGCTGTGAGATACTGTCTATGAGGACAGGAGTGCTGTGAGATACTGTCTACTAGGAGGACAGGAGTGCTGTGAGATACTGTCTTCTAGGACAGGAGCGCTGTGAGATACTGTCTATGAGGACAGGAGTGCTGTGAGATACTGTCTATGAGGAGGACAGGAGTGCTGTGAGATCATGTCTATGAGGACAGGAGCGCTGTGAGATACTGTCTATGAGGAGGACATGAGCGCTGTGAGATACTGTCTATGAGGAGGACAGGAGTGCTGTGAGATCTGTCTATGAGGACAGGAGCGCTGTGAGATACTGTCTATGAGGACTGGAGCGCTGTGAGATACTGTCTATGAGGACAGGAGTGGTGTGAGATACTGTCTATGAGGACAGGAGCCCTGTGAGATACTGTCTATGAAGACAGGAGTGCTGTGAGATACTGTGTATGAGGACAGGAGTGCTGTGAGATACTGTCTATTAGGACAGGAGCGCTGTGAGATACTGTCTATGAGGAGGACAGGAGTGCTGTGAGATACTGTCTATGAGGACAGGAGCGCTGTGAGATACTGTCTATGAGGACAGGACCGCTGTGAGATACTGTCTATGAGGAGGACAGGAGTGCTGTGAGATATTCTGTATGAGGACAGGAGCGCTGTGAGATACTATCTATGAGGAGGACAGGAGCGCTGTGAGATACTCTCTATGAGGAAGACAGGAGTGCAGTGAGATCTGTCTATGAGGACAGGAGCGCTGTGAGATACTGTCTATAAGGACAGCAGCCCTGTGAGGTACTGTCTATGAGGACAGGAGCGCTGTGAGATACTGTCTACTAGGACAGGAGTGCTGTGAGATACTGTCTACTAGGAGGACAGGAATGCTGTGAGATACTGTCTATGAGGACAGGAGTGCTGTGAGATACTGTCTACTAGGAGGACAGGAGTGCTGTGAGATACTGTCTATGAGGAGGACATGAGCGCTGTGAGATACTGTCTATGAGGAGGACAGGAGCGCTGTGAGATACTGTCTCTGAGGACAGGAGTGCTGTGAAATACTGTGTATGAGGAGGACAGGAGTGCTGTGAGATACTTTGTATGAGGACAGGAGTGCTGTGAGATACTGTCTATGAGGACAGGAGCGCTGTGAGATACTGTCTATGAGGAGGACAGGAGTGCTGTGAGATCTGTCTATGAGGACAGGAGCGCTGTGAGATACTGTCTATGAGGACAGGAGCGCTGTGAGATACTGTCTATGAGGACAGGAGTGGTGTGAGATACTGTCTATGAGGACAGGAGCCCTGTGAGATACTGTCTATGAAGACAGGAGTGCTGTGAGATACTGTGTATGAGGACAGGAGTGCTGTGAGATACTGTCTATTAGGACAGGAGCGCTGTGAGATACTGTCTATGAGGAGGACAGGAGTGCTGTGAGATACTGTCTATGAAGACAGGAGCGCTGTGAGATACTGTCTATGAGGACAGGAGCGCTGTGAGATACTGTCTATGAGGAGGACAGGAGTGCTGTGAGATATTGTCTATGAGGACAGGAGCGCTGTGAGATACTATCTATGAGGAGGACAGGAGCGCTGTGAGATACTCTCTATGAGGAGGACAGGAGCGCTGTGAGATACTGTCTATAAGGTCAGCAGCCCTGTGAGGTACTGTCTATGAGGACAGGAGTGCTGTGAGATACTGTCTACTAGGACAGGAGTGCTGTGAGATACTGTCTACTAGGAGGACAGGAATGCTGTGAGATACTGTCTATGAGGACAGGAGTGCTATGAGATACTGTCTACTAGGAGGACAGGAGTGCTGTGAGATACTGTCGATGAGGACAGGAGCGCTGTGAGATACTGTCTATGAGGAGGACAGGAGCGCTGTGAGATACTGTCTATGAGGAGGACAGGAGCGCTGTGAGATACTGTCTCTGAGGACAGGAGTGCTGTGAGATACTGTGTATGAGGAGGACTGGAGTGCTGTGAGATACTTTCTATGAGGACAGGAGCGCTGTGAGATACTGTCTATGAGGAGGACAGGAGTGCTGTGAGATACTGTCTATGAGGACAGGAGCGCTGTGAGATACTGTCTATGAGGACAGGAGCGCTGTGAGATACTGTCTATGAGGACAGGAGTGGTGTGAGATACTGTCTATGAGGACAGGAGCCCTGTGAGATACTGTCTATGAAGACAGGAGTGTTGTGAGATACTGTGTATGAGGACAGGAGTGGTGTGAGATACTGTCTATGAGGCAGGAGCGCTGTGAGATACTGTCTATGAGGAGGACAAGAGTGCTGTGAGATAATGTCTATGAGGACAGGAGCGCTGTGAGATACTGTCTATGAGGAGGACAGGAGTGCTGTGAGATACTGTCTATGAGGACAGGAGCGCTGTGAGATACTATCTATGAGGAGGACAGGAGAGCTGTGAGATACTGTCTATGAGGAGGACTGGAGCGCTGTCAGATACTGTCTATAAGGACAGGAGCGCTGTGAGATACTGTCTACTAGGACAGGAGTGTTGTGAGATACTGTCTACTAGGAGGACAGGAAAGCTGTGAGATACTGTCTATGAGGACAGGAGTGCTGTGAGATACTGTCTACTAGGAGGACAGGAGTGCTGTGAGATACTGTCTTCTAGGACAGGAGCGCTGTGAGATACTGTCTATGAGGACAGGAGTGCTGTGAGATACTGTCTATGAGGAGGACAGGAGTGCTGTGAGATCATGTCTATGAGGACAGGAGCGCTGTGAGATACTGTCTATGAGGAGGACATGAGCGCTGTGAGATACTGTCTATGAGGAGGACAGGAGTGCTGTGAGATCTGTCTATGAGGACAGGAGCGCTGTGAGATACTGTCTATGAGGACAGGAGCGCTGTGAGATACTGTCTATGAGGACAGGAGTGGTGTGAGATACTGTCTATGAGGACAGGAGCCCTCTGAGATACTGTCTATGAAGACAGGAGTGCTGTGAGATACTGTGTATGAGGACAGGAGTGCTGTGAGATACTGTCTATTAGGACAGGAGCGCTGTGAGATACTGTCTATGAGGAGGACAGGAGTGCTGTGAGATACTGTCTATGAGGACAGGAGCGCTGTGAGATACTGTCTATGAGGACAGGACCGCTGTGAGATACTGTCTATGAGGAGGACAGGAGTGCTGTGAGATATTGTGTATGAGGACAGGAGCGCTGTGAGATACTATCTATGAGGAGGACAGGAGCGCTGTGAGATACTCTCTATGAGGAAGACAGGAGTGCAGTGAGATCTGTCTATGAGGACAGGAGCGCTGTGAGATACTGTCTATAAGGACAGCAGCCCTGTGAGGTACTGTCTATGAGGACAGGAGCGCTGTGAGATACTGTCTACTAGGACAGGAGTGCTGTGAGATACTGTCTACTAGGAGGACAGGAATGCTGTGAGATACTGTCTATGAGGACAGGAGTGCTGTGAGATACTGTCTACTAGGAGGACAGGAGTGCTGTGAGATACTGTCTATGAGGAGGACATGAGCGCTGTGAGATACTGTCTATGAGGAGGACAGGAGCGCTGTGAGATACTGTCTCTGAGGACAGGAGTGCTGTGAAATACTGTGTATGAGGAGGACAGGAGTGCTGTGAGATACTTTGTATGAGGACAGGAGTGCTGTGAGACACTGTCTATGAGGACAGGAGCGCTGTGAGATACTGTCTATGAGGAGGACAGGAGTGCTGTGAGATCTGTCTATGAGGACAGGAGCGCTGTGAGATACTGTCTATGAGGACAGGAGCGCTGTGAGATACTGTCTATGAGGACAGGAGTGGTGTGAGATACTGTCTATGAGGACAGGAGCCCTGTGAGATACTGTCTATGAAGACAGGAGTGCTGTGAGATACTGTGTATGAGGACAGGAGTGCTGTGAGATACTGTCTATTAGGACAGGAGCGCTGTGAGATACTGTCTATGAGGAGGACAGGAGTGCTGTGAGATACTGTCTATGAAGACAGGAGCGCTGTGAGATACTGTCTATGAGGACAGGAGCGCTGTGAGATACTGTCTATGAGGAGGACAGGAGTGCTGTGAGATATTGTCTATGAGGACAGGAGCGCTGTGAGATACTATCTATGAGGAGGACAGGAGCGCTGTGAGATACTCTCTATGAGGAGGACAGGAGCGCTGTGAGATACTGTCTATAAGGACAGCAGCCCTGTGAGGTACTGTCTATGAGGACAGGAGTGCTGTGAGATACTGTCTACTAGGACAGGAGTGCTGTGAGATACTGTCTACTAGGAGGACAGGAATGCTGTGAGATACTGTCTATGAGGACAGGAGTGCTATGAGATACTGTCTACTAGGAGGACAGGAGTGCTGTGAGATACTGTCGATGAGGACAGGAGCGCTGTGAGATACTGTCTATGAGGAGGACAGGAGCGCTGTGAGATACTGTCTATGAGGACAGGAGCGCTGTGAGATATTGTCTATGAGGACAGGAGCGCTGTGAGATACTGTCTATGAGGAGGACAGGAGCGCTGTGAGATACAGTCTATAAGGACAGGAGTGCTGTGAGATACTGTGTATGAGGAGGACAGGAGTGCTGTGAGATACTGTCTATGAGGACAGGAGTGCTGTGAGATACTGTCTATGAGGACAGGAGCACTGTGAGTTACTGTCTATGAGGAGGACAGGAGTGCTGTGAGATACTGTCAGAGGACAGGAGTGTTTTGAGATACTCTTTATGAGGACATGAGCGCTGTGAGATACTGTCTATGAGGAGGACAGGAGCGCTGTGAGATACTGTCTCTGAGGACAGGAGTGCTGTGAGATACTGTGTATGAGGAGGACAGGAGTGCTGTGAGATACTGTCTATGAGGACAGGAGTGCTGTGAGATACTGTCTATGAGGACAGGAGCGCTGTGAGATAGTGTCTATGAGGAGTACAGGTTTGCTGTGAGATACTGTCTACTAGGACAGGAGCGCTGTGAGATACTGTCTATGAGGACAGGAGTGCTGTGAGATACTGTCTATGAGGACAAGAGCGCTGTGAGATACTGTCTATGAGGAGGACAGGATCGCTGTGAGATACTGTCTCTGAGGACAGGAGTGCTGTGAGATACTGTGTATGAGGAGGACAGGAGTGCTGTGAGATACTTTCTATGAGGACAGGAGTGCTGTGAGATACTGTCTATGAGGACAGGAGCGCTGTGAGATACTGTCTATGAGGAGGACAGGAGTGCTGTGAGATCTGTCTATGAGGACAGGAGCGCTGTGAGATACTGTCTATGAGGACAAGAGCGCTGTGAGATACTGTCTATGAGGACAGGAGTGGTGTGAGATACTGTGTATGAGGAGGACAGGAGCCCTGTGAGATACTGTCTATGAAGACAGGAGTGCTGTGAGATACTGTGTATGAGGACAGGAGTGCTGTGAGATACTGTCTATTAGGACAGGAGCGCTGTGAGATACTGTCTATGGGGAGGACAGGAGTGCTGTGAGATACTGTCTATGAGGACAGGAGTGCTGTGAGATACTGTCTATGAGGACAGGAGCGCTGTGAGATACTGTCTATGAGGAGGACAGGAGTGCTGTGAGATATTGTCTATGAGGACAGGAGCGCTGTGGGATACTATCTATGAGGAGGACAGGAGCGCTGTGAGATACTCTCTATGAGGAGGACAGGAGCGCTGTGAGATACTGTCTATAAGGACAGCAGCCCTGTGAGGTACTGTCTATGAGGACAGGAGCGCTGTGAGATACTGTCTACTAGGACAGGAGTGCTTTGAGATACTGTCTACTAGGAGCACAGGAATGCTGTGAGATACTGTCTATGAGGACAGGAGTGCTGTGAGATACTGTCTACTAGGAGGACAGGAGTGCTGTGAGATACTGTCGATGAGGACAGGAGCGCTGTGAGATACTGTCTATGAGGAGGACAGGAGCGCTGTGAGATACTGTCTATGAGGACAGGAGCGCTGTGAGATATTGTCTATGAGGACAGGAGCGCTGTGAGATACTGTCTATGAGGAGGACAGGAGCGCTGTGAGATACTGTCTTCTAGGACAGGAGCGCTGTGAGATACTGTCTATGAGGACAGGAGTGCTGTGAGATACTGTCTACTAGGAGGACAGGAGTGCTGTGAGATACTGTCTTCTAGGACAGGAGCGCTGTGAGATACTGTCTATGAGGACAGGAGTGCTGTGAGATACTGTCTATGAGGAGGACAGGAGCGCTGTGAGATACAGTCTATAAGGACAGGAGTGCTGTGAGATACTGTCTATGAGGAGGACAGGAGTGCTGTGAGATACTGTCTATGAGGAGGACAGGAGTGTTGTGAGATACTGTCTATGAGGACAGGAGTGCTCTGAGATACTGTCTATGAGGACAGGAGCGCTGTGAGATACTGTATATGAGGAGTACAGGAGTGCTGTGAGATACTGTCTATGAGGATAGGAGCGCTGTGAGATACTGTCTATGAGGAGAGGACTGCTGTGAGATACTGTCTATGAGGACAGGAGCACTGTGTGTTACTGTCTATGAGGAGGACAGGAGTGCTGTGAGATACTGTGTATGAGGACTGGAGTGCTGTGAGATACTGTGTATGAGGACAGGAGTGCTGTGAGATACTGTCTATGAGGACAGGAGCGCTGTGAGATACTGTTAATGAGGACAGCAGCGCTGTGAGATACTGTCTATGAGGAGGACAGGAGTGCTGTGAGATACTGTCTATGAGGACAGGAGCGCTGTGAGATACTGTCTATAAGGAGGACAGGAGAGCTGTGAGATACTGTCTATGAGGAGGACAGGAGCGCTGTCAGATACTGTCTATAAGGACAGGAGCGCTGTGAGATACTGTCTACTAGGACAGGAGTGTTGTGAGATACTGTCTACTAGGAGGACAGGAATGCTGTGAGATACTGTCTATGAGGACAGGAATGCTGTGAGATACTGTCTACTAGGAGGACATGAGTGCTGTGAGATACTGTCTTCTAGACAGGAGCGCTGTGAGATACTGTCTATGAGGAAAGGAGTGCTGTGAGATACTGTCTATGAGGAGGACAGGAGTGCTGTGAAATCATGTCTATGAGGACAGGAGCGCTGTGAGATTCTGTCTATGAGGAGGACATGAGCGCTGTGAGATACTGTCTATGAGGAGGACAGGAGTGCTGTGAGATACTGTGTATGAGGAGGACTGGAGTGCTGTGAGATACTTTCTATGAGGACAGGAGTGCTGTGAGATACTGTCTATGAGGACAGGAGCGCTGTGAGATACTGTCTATGAGGAGGACAGGAGTGTTGTGAGATACTGTGTATGAGGACAGGAGTGCTGTGAGATACTGTCTATGAGGCAGGAGCGCTGTGAGATACTGTCTATGAGGAGGACAAGAGTGCTGTGAGATAATGTCTATGAGGACAGGAGCGCTGTGAGATACTGGCTATGAGGAGGACAGGAGTGCTGTGAGATACTGTCTATGAGGACAGGAGCGCTGTGAGATACTATCTATGAGGAGGACAGGAGAGCTGTGAGATACTGTCTATGAGGAGGACTGGAGCGCTGTCAGATACTGTCTATAAGGACAGGAGCGCTGTGAGATACTGTCTACTAGGACAGGAGTGCTGTGAGATACTGTCTAATAGGAGGACAGGAATGCTGTGAGATACTGTCTATGAGGACAGGAGTGCTGTGAGATACTGTCTACTAGGAGGACAGGAGTGCTGTGAGATACTGTCGATGAGGACAGGAGCGCTGTGAGATACTGTCTATGAGGAGGACAGGAGCGCTGTGAGATACTGTCTATGAGGACAGGAGCGCTGTGAGATATTGTCTATGAGGACAGGAGCGCTGTGAGATACTGTCTATGAGGAGGACAGGAGCGCTGTGAGATACAGTCTATAAGGACAGGAGTGCTGTGAGATACTGTGTATGAGGAGGACAGGAGTGCTGTGAGATACTGTCTATGAGGACAGGAGTGCTGTGAGATACTGTCTATGAGGACAGGAGCACTGTGAGTTACTGTCTATGAGGAGGACAGGAGTGCTGTGAGATACTGTCTATGAGGACAGGAGTGTTTTGAGATACTCTTTATGAGGACATGAGCGCTGTGAGATACTGTCTAT
This sequence comes from Rattus norvegicus, assembly GCF_021556685.1. Lineage (NCBI taxonomy): Eukaryota > Metazoa > Chordata > Mammalia > Rodentia > Muridae > Rattus > Rattus norvegicus. The sequence goes on along the minus strand of NC_141537.1, from coordinate 11,103,413 downwards.
GAGGAGGACTGGAGCGCTGTGAGACACTATCTATGAGGAGGACAGAGGAGCTGTGAGATACTGTCTATGAGGAGGACTGGAGCGCTGTCAGATACTGTCTATAAGGACAGGAGCGCTGTGAGATACTGTCTACTAGGACAGGAGTGTTGTGAGATACTGTCTACTAGGAGGACAGGAATGCTGTGAGATACTGTCTATGAGGACAGGAGTGCTGTGAGATACTGTCTACTAGGAGGACAGGAGTGCTGTGAGATACTGTCTTCTAGGACAGGAGCGCTGTGAGATACTGTCTATGAGGACAGGAGTGCTGTGAGATACTGTCTATGAGGAGGACAGGAGTGCTGTGAGATCATGTCTATGAGGACAGGAGCGCTGTGAGATACTGTCTATGAGGAGGACATGAGCGCTGTGAGATACTGTCTATGAGGCGGACAGGAGCGCTGTGAGATACTGTCTCTGAGGACAGGAGTGCTGTGAGATACTGTGTATGAGGAGGACAGGAGTGCTGTGAGATACTTTCTATGAGGACAGGAGTGCTGTGAGATAATGTCTATGAGGACAGGAGCGCTGTGAGACTCTGTCTATGAGGAGGACAGGAGTGCTGTGAGATCTGTCTATGAGGACAGGAGCGCTGTGAGATACTGTCTATGAGGACAGGAGCGCTGTGAGATACTGTCTATGAGGACAGGAGTGGTGTGAGATACTGTCTATGAGGACAGGAGCCCTGTGAGATACTGTCTATGAAGACAGGAGTCCTGTGAGATACTGTGTATGAGGACAGGAGTGCTGTGAGATACTGTCTATTAGGACAGGAGCGCTGTGAGATACTGTCTATGAGGAGGACAGGAGTGCTGTGAGATACTGTCTATGAGGACAGGAGCGCTGTGAGATACTGTCTATGAGGAGGACAGGAGTGCTGTGAGATATTGTCTATGAGGACAGGAGCGCTGTGAGATACTATCTATGAGGAGGACAGGAGCGCTGTGAGATACTCTCTATGAGGAGGACAGGAGCGCTGTGAGATACTGTCTATAAGGACAGCAGCCCTGTGAGGTACTGTCTTTGAGGACAGGAGCGCTGTGAGATACTGTCTACTAGGACAGGAGTGCTGTGAGATACTGTCTACTAGGAGGACAGGAATGCTGTGAGATACTGTCTATGAGGACAGGAGTGCTGTGAGATACTGTCTACTAGGAGGACAGGAGTGCTGTGAGATACTGTCGATGAGGACAGGAGCGCTGTGAGATACTGTCTATGAGGAGGACAGGAGCGCTGTGAGATACTGTCTATGAGGACAGGAGCGCTGTGAGATATTGTCTATGAGGACAGGAGCGCTGTGAGATACTGTCTATGAGGAGGACAGGAGCGCTGTGAGATACAGTCTATAAGGACAGGAGTGCTGTGAGATACTGTGTATGAGGAGGACAGGAGTGCTGTGAGATACTGTCTATGAGGACAGGAGTGCTGTGAGATACTGTCTATGAGGACAGGAGCACTGTGAGTTACTGTCTATGAGGAGGACAGGAGTGCTGTGAGATACTGTATATGAGGACAGGAGTGTTGTGAGATAATCTTTATGAGGACATGAGCGCTGTGAGATACTGTCTATGAGGAGGACAGGAGCGCTGTGAGATACTGTCTCTGAGGACAGGAGTGCTGTGAGATACTGTGTATGAGGAGGACAGGAGTGCTGTGAGATACTGTCTATGAGGACAGGAGTGCTGTGAGATACTGTCTATGAGGACAGGAGCGCTGTGAGATACTGTCTATGAGGAGTACAGGTGTGCTGTGAGAAACTGTCTACTAGGACAGGTGCGCTGTGAGATACTGTCTATGAGGACAGGAGTGCTGTGAGATACTGTCTATGAGGACAAGAGCGCTGTGAGATACTGTCTATGAGGAGGACAGGAGCGCTGTGAGATACTGTCTCTGAGGACAGGAGTGCTGTGAGATACTGTGTATGAGGAGGACAGGAGTGCTGTGAGATACTTTCTATGAGGACAGGAGTGCTGTGAGATACTGTCTATGAGGACAGGAGCGCTGTGAGATACTGTCTATGAGGAGGACAGGAGTGCTGTGAGATCTGTCTATGAGGACAGGAGCGCTGTGAGATACTGTCTATGAGGAGGACAGGAGTGCTGTGAGATACTGTATATGAGGACAGGAGTGTTGTGAGATACTCTTTATGAGGACATGAGCGCTGTGAGATACTGTCTATGAGGAGGACAGGAGCGCTGTGAGATACTGTCTCTGAGGACAGGAGTGCTGTGAGATACTGTGTATGAGGAGGACAGGAGTGCTGTGAGATACTGTCTATGAGGACAGGAGTGCTGTGAGATACTGTCTATGAGGACAGGAGCGCTGTGAGATACTGTCTATGAGGAGTACAGGTGTGCTGTGAGAAACTGTCTACTAGGACAGGAGCGCTGTGAGATAATGTCTATGAGGACAGGAGTGCTGTGAGATACTGTCTATGAGGACAAGAGCGCTGTGAGATACTGTCTATGAGGAGGACAGGAGCGCTGTGAGATACTGTCTCTGAGGACAGGAGTGCTGTGAGATACTGTGTATGAGGAGGACAGGAGTGCTGTGAGATACTTTCTATGAGGACAGGAGTGCTGTGAGATACTGTCTATGAGGACAGGAGCGCTGTGAGATACTGTCTATGAGGAGGACAGGAGTGCTGTGAGATCTGTCTATGAGGACAGGAGCGCTGTGAGATACTGTCTATGAGGAGGACAGGAGTGCTGTGAGATACTGTCTATGAGGACAGGAGCGCTGTGAGATACTGTCTATGAGGACAGGAGCGCTGTGAGATACTGTCTATGAGGACAGGAGTGGTGTGAGATACTGTCTATGAGGACAGGAGCCCTGTGAGATACTGTCTATGAAGACAGGAGTGTTGTGAGATACTGTGTATGAGGACAGGAGTGCTGTGAGATACTGTCTATGAGGCAGGAGCTCTGTGAGATACTGTCTATGAGGAGGACAAGAGTGCTGTGAGATAATGTCTATGAGGACAGGAGCGCTGTGAGATACTGTCTATGAGGAGGACAGGAGTGCTGTGAGATACTGTCTATGAGGACAGGAGCGCTGTGAGATACTATCTATGAGGAGGACAGGAGAGCTGTGAGATACTGTCTATGAGGAGGACTGGAGCGCTGTCAGATACTGTCTATAAGGACAGAGGCGCTGTGAGATACTGTCTACTAGGACAGGAGTGTTGTGAGATACTGTCTACTAGGAGGACAGGAAAGCTGTGAGATACTGTCTATGAGGACAGGAGTGCTGTGAGATACTGTCTACTAGGAGGACAGGAGTGCTGTGAGATACTGTCTTCTAGGACAGGAGCGCTGTGAGATACTGTCTATGAGGACAGGAGTGCTGTGAGATACTGTCTATGAGGAGGACAGGAGTGCTGTGAGATCATGTCTATGAGGACAGGAGCGCTGTGAGATACTGTCTATGAGGAGGACATGAGCGCTGTGAGATACTGTCTATGAGGAGGACAGGACCGCTGTGAGATACTGTCTCTGAGGACAGGAGTGCTGTGAGAGACTGTGTATGAGGGGGACAGGAGTGCTGTGAGATACTTTGTATGAGGACAGGAGTGCTGTGAGATACTGTCTATGAGGACAGGAGCGCTAGGAGATACTGTCTATGAGGAGGACAGGAGTGCTGTGAGATCTGTCTATGAGGACAGGAGCGCTGTGAGATACTGTCTATGAGGACAGGAGCGCTGTGAGATACTGTCTATGAGGACAGGAGTGGTGTGAGATACTGTCTATGAGGACAGGAGCCCTGTGAGACACTGTCTATGAAGACAGGAGTGCTGTGAGATACTGTGTATGAGGACAGGAGTGCTGTGAGATACTGTCTATTAGGACAGGAGCGCTGTGAGATACTGTGTATGAGGAGGACAGGAGTGCTGTGAGATACTGTCTATGAGGACAGGAGCGCTGTGAGATACTGTCTATGAGGACAGGAGCGCTGTGAGATACTGTCTATGAGGAGGACAGGAGTGCTGTGAGATATTGTCTATGAGGACAGGAGCGCTGTGAGATACTATCTATGAGGAGGACAGGAGCGCTGTGAGATACTCTCTATGAGGAGGACAGGAGCGCTGTGAGATACTGTCTATAAGGACAGCAGCCCTGTGAGGTACTGTCTATGAGGACAGGAGTGCTGTGAGATACTGTCTACTAGGACAGGAGTGCTGTGAGATACTGTCTACTAGGAGGACAGGAATGCTGTGAGATACTGTCAATGAGGACAGGAGTGCTATGAGATACTGTCTACTAGGAGGACAGGAGTGCTGTGAGATACTGTCGATGAGGACAGGAGCGCTGTGAGATACTGTCTATGAGGAGGACAGGAGCGCTGTGAGATACTGTCTATGAGGACAGGAGCGCTGTGAGATATTGTCTATGAGGACAGGAGCGCTGTGAGATACTGTCTATGAGGAGGACAGGAGCGCTGTGAGATACAGTCTATAAGGACAGGAGTGCTGTGAGATACTGTGTATGAGGAGGACAGGAGTGCTGTGAGATACTGTCTATGAGGACAGGAGTGCTGTGAGATACTGTCTATGAGGACAGGAGCACTGTGAGTTACTGTCTATGAGGAGGACAGGAGTGCTGTGAGATACTGTCAATGAGGACAGGAGTGTTGTGAGATACTCTTTATGAGGACATGAGCGCTGTGAGATACTGTCTATGAGGAGGACAGGAGCGCTGTGAGATACTGTCTCTGAGGACAGGAGTGCTGTGAGATACTGTGTATGAGGAGGACAGGAGTGCTGTGAGATACTGTCTATGAGGACAGGAGTGCTGTGAGATACTGTCTATGAGGACAGTAGCGATGTGAGATACTGTTTATGAGGAGTACAGGTGTGCTGTGAGATACTGTCTACTAGGACAGGAGCGCTGTGAGATACTGTCTATGAGGACAGGAGTGCTGTGAGATACTGTCTATGAGGACAAGAGCGCTGTGAGATACTGTCTATGAGGAGGACAGGAGCGCTGTGAGATACTGTCTCTGAGGACAGGAGTGCTGTGAGATACTGTGTATGAGGAGGACAGGAGTGCTGTGAGATACTTTCTATGAGGACAGGAGTGCTGTGAGATACTGTCTATGAGGACAGGAGCGCTGTGAGATACTGTCTATGAGGAGGACAGGAGTGTTGTGAGATACTGTCTACTAGGAGGACAGGAGTGCTGTGAGATACTGTCGATGAGGACAGGAGCGCTGTGAGATACTGTCTATGAGGAGGACAGGAGCGCTGTGAGATACTGTCTATGAGGACAGGAGCGCTGTGAGATATTGTCTATGAGGACAGGAGCGCTGTGAGATACTGTCTATGAGGAGGACAGGAGCGCTGTGAGATACTGTCTTCTAGGACAGGAGCGCTGTGAGATACTGTCTATGAGGACAGGAGTGCTGTGAGATACTGTCTATGAGGACAGGAGTGCTGTGAGATACTGTCTATGAGGACAGGAGCACTGTGAGTTACTGTCTATAGGAGGACAGGAGTGCTGTGAGATACTGTCTATGAGGACAGGAGTGTTTTGAGATACTCTTTATGAGGACATGAGCGCTGTGAGATACTGTCTATGAGGAGGACTGGAGCGCTGTGAGACACTATCTATGAGGAGGACAGAGGAGCTGTGAGATACTGTCTATGAGGAGGACTGGAGCGCTGTCAGATACTGTCTATAAGGACAGGAGCGCTGTGAGATACTGTCTACTAGGACAGGAGTGTTGTGAGATACTGTCTACTAGGAGGACAGGAATGCTGTGAGATACTGTCTATGAGGACAGGAGTGCTGTGAGATACTGTCTACTAGGAGGACAGGAGTGCTGTGAGATACTGTCTTCTAGGACAGGAGCGCTGTGAGATACTGTCTATGAGGACAGGAGTGCTGTGAGATACTGTCTATGAGGAGGACAGGAGTGCTGTGAGATCATGTCTATGAGGACAGGAGCGCTGTGAGATACTGTCTATGAGGAGGACATGAGCGCTGTGAGATACTGTCTATGAGGCGGACAGGAGCGCTGTGAGATACTGTCTCTGAGGACAGGAGTGCTGTGAGATACTGTGTATGAGGAGGACAGGAGTGCTGTGAGATACTTTCTATGAGGACAGGAGTGCTGTGAGATACTGTCTATGAGGACAGGAGCGCTGTGAGACTCTGTCTATGAGGAGGACAGGAGTGCTGTGAGATCTGTCTATGAGGACAGGAGCGCTGTGAGATACTGTCTATGAGGACAGGAGCGCTGTGAGATACTGTCTATGAGGACAGGAGTGGTGTGAGATACTGTCTATGAGGACAGGAGCCCTGTGAGATACTGTGTATGAAGACAGGAGTCCTGTGAGATACTGTGTATGAGGACAGGAGTGCTGTGAGATACTGTCTATTAGGACAGGAGCGCTGTGAGATACTGTCTATGAGGAGGACAGGAGTGCTGTGAGATACTGTCTATGAGGACAGGAGCGCTGTGAGATACTGTCTATGAGGAGGACAGGAGTGCTGTGAGATATTGTCTATGAGGACAGGAGCGCTGTGAGATACTATCTATGATGAGGACAGGAGCGCTGTGAGATACTCTCTATGAGGAGGACAGGAGCGCTGTGAGATACTGTCTATAAGGACAGCAGCCCTGTGAGGTACTGTCTTTGAGGACAGGAGCGCTGTGAGATACTGTCTACTAGGACAGGAGTGCTGTGAGATACTGTCTACTAGGAGGACAGGAATGCTGTGAGATACTGTCTATGAGGACAGGAGTGCTGTGAGATACTGTCTACTAGGAGGACAGGAGTGCTGTGAGATACTGTCGATGAGGACAGGAGCGCTGTGAGATACTGTCTATGAGGAGGACAGGAGCGCTGTGAGATACTGTCTATGAGGACAGGAGCGCTGTGAGATATTGTCTATGAGGACAGGAGCGCTGTGAGATACTGTCTATGAGGAGGACAGGAGCGCTGTGAGATACAGTCTATAAGGACAGGAGTGCTGTGAGATACTGTGTATGAGGAGGACAGGAGTGCTGTGAGATACTGTCTATGAGGACAGGAGTGCTGTGAGATACTGTCTATGAGGACAGGAGCACTGTGAGTTACTGTCTATGAGGAGGACAGGAGTGCTGTGAGATACTGTATATGAGGACAGGAGTGTTGTGAGATACTCTTTATGAGGACATGAGCGCTGTGAGATACTGTCTATGAGGAGGACAGGAGCGCTGTGAGATACTGTCTCTGAGGACAGGAGTGCTGTGAGATACTGTGTATGAGGAGGACAGGAGTGCTGTGAGATACTGTCTATGAGGACAGGAATGCTGTGAGATACTGTCTATGAGGACAGGAGCGCTGTGAGATACTGTCTATGAGGAGTACAGGTGTGCTGTGAGAAACTGTCTACTAGGAGAGGAGCGCTGTGAGATAATGTCTATGAGGACAGGAGTGCTGTGAGATACTGTCTATGAGGACAAGAGCGCTGTGAGATACTGTCTATGAGGAGGACAGGAGCGCTGTGAGATACTGTCTCTGAGGACAGGAGTGCTGTGAGATACTGTGTATGAGGAGGACAGGAGTGCTGTGAGATACTTTCTATGAGGACAGGAGTGCTGTGAGATACTGTCTATGAGGACAGGAGCGCTGTGAGATACTGTCTATGAGGAGGACAGGAGTGCTGTGAGATCTGTCTATGAGGACAGGAGCGCTGTGAGATACTGTCTATGAGGAGGACAGGAGTGCTGTGAGATACTGTCTATGAGGACAGGAGCGCTGTGAGATACTGTCTATGAGGACAGGAGCGCTGTGAGATACTGTCTATGAGGACAGGAGTGGTGTGAGATACTGTCTATGAGGACAGGAGCCCTGTGAGATACTGTCTATGAAGACAGGAGTGTTGTGAGATACTGTGTATGAGGACAGGAGTGCTGTGAGATACTGTCTATGAGGCAGGAGCTCTGTGAGATACTGTCTATGAGGAGGACAAGAGTGCTGTGAGATAATGTCTATGAGGACAGGAGCGCTGTGAGATACTGTCTATGAGGAGGACAGGAGTGCTGTGAGATACTGTCTATGAGGACAGGAGCGCTGTGAGATACTATCTATGAGGAGGACAGGAGAGCTGTGAGATACTGTCTATGAGGAGGACTGGAGCGCTGTCAGATACTGTCTATAAGGACAGGAGCGCTGTGAGATACTGTCTACTAGGACAGGAGTGTTGTGAGATACTGTCTACTAGGAGGACAGGAAAGCTGTGAGATACTGTCTATGAGGACAGGAGTGCTGTGAGATACTGTCTACTAGGAGGACAGGAGTGCTGTGAGATACTGTCTTCTAGGACAGGAGCGCTGTGAGATACTGTCTATGAGGACAGGAGTGCTGTGAGATACTGTCTATGAGGAGGACAGGAGTGCTGTGAGATCATGTCTATGAGGACAGGAGCGCTGTGAGATACTGTCTATGAGGAGGACATGAGCGCTGTGAGATACTGTCTATGAGGAGGACAGGAGCGCTGTGAGATACTGTCTCTGAGGACAGGAGTGCTGTGAGAGACTGTGTATGAGGAGGACAGGAGTGCTGTGAGATACTTTGTATGAGGACAGGAGTGCTGTGAGATACTGTCTATGAGGACAGGAGCGCTAGGAGATACTGTCTATGAGGAGGACAGGAGTGCTGTGAGATCTGTCTATGAGGACAGGAGCGCTGTGAGATACTGTCTATGAGGACAGGAGCGCTGTGAGATACTGTCTATGAGGACAGGAGTGGTGTGAGATACTGTCTATGAGGACAGGAGCCCTGTGAGATACTGTCTATGAAGACAGGAGTGCTGTGAGATACTGTGTATGAGGACAGGAGTGCTGTGAGATACTGTCTATTAGGACAGGAGCGCTGTGAGATACTGTGTATGAGGAGGACAGGAGTGCTGTGAGATACTGTCTATGAGGACAGGAGCGCTGTGAGATACTGTCTATGAGGACAGGAGCGCTGTGAGATACTGTCTATGAGGAGGACAGGAGTGCTGTGAGATATTGTCTATGAGGACAGGAGCGCTGTGAGATACTATCTATGAGGAGGACAGGAGCGCTGTGAGATACTCTCTATGAGGAGGACAGGAGCGCTGTGAGATACTGTCTATAAGGACAGCAGCCCTGTGAGGTACTGTCTATGAGGACAGGAGTGCTGTGAGATACTGTCTACTAGGACAGGAGTGCTGTGAGATACTGTCTACTAGGAGGACAGGAATGCTGTGAGATACTGTCAATGAGGACAGGAGTGCTATGAGATACTGTCTACTAGGAGGACAGGAGTGCTGTGAGATACTGTCGATGAGGACAGGAGCGCTGTGAGATACTGTCTATGAGGAGGACAGGAGCGCTGTGAGATACTGTCTATGAGGACAGGAGCGCTGTGAGATATTGTCTATGAGGACAGGAGCGCTGTGAGATACTGTCTATGAGGAGGACAGGAGCGCTGTGAGATACAGTCTATAAGGACAGGAGTGCTGTGAGATACTGTGTATGAGGAGGACAGGAGTGCTGTGAGATACTGTCTATGAGGACAGGAGTGCTGTGAGATACTGTCTATGAGGACAGGAGCACTGTGAGTTACTGTCTATGAGGAGGACAGGAGTGCTGTGAGATACTGTCAATGAGGACAGGAGTGTTGTGAGATACTCTTTATGAGGACATGAGCGCTGTGAGATACTGTCTATGAGGAGGACAGGAGCGCTGTGAGATACTGTCTCTGAGGACAGGAGTGCTGTGAGATACTGTGTATGAGGAGGACAGGAGTGCTGTGAGATACTGTCTATGAGGACAGGAGTGCTGTGAGATACTGTCTATGAGGACAGTAGCGATGTGAGATACTGTCTATGAGGAGTACAGGTGTGCTGTGAGATACTGTCTCTGAGGACAGGAGTGCTGTGAGATACTGTGTATGAGGAGGACAGGAGTGCTGTGAGATACTTTCTATGAGGACAGGAGTGCTGTGAGATACTGTCTATGAGGACAGGAGCGCTGTGAGATACTGTCTATGAGGAGGACAGGAGTGCTGTGAGATACTGTCTACTAGGAGGACAGGAGTGCTGTGAGATACTGTCGATGAGGACAGGAGCGCTGTGAGATACTGTCTATGAGGAGGACAGGAGCGCTGTGAGATACTGTCTATGAGGACAGGAGCGCTGTGAGATATTGTCTATGAGGACAGGAGCGCTGTGAGATACTGTCTATGAGGAGGACAGGAGCGCTGTGAGATACTGTCTTCTAGGACAGGAGCGCTGTGAGATACTGTCTATGAGGACAGGAGTGCTGTGAGATACTGTCTACTAGGAGGACAGGAGTGCTGTGAGATACTGTCTTCTAGGACAGGAGCGCTGTGAGATACTGTCTATGAGGACAGGAGTGCTGTGAGATACTGTCTATGAGGAGGACAGGAGCGCTGTGAGATACAGTCTATAAGGACAGGAGTGCTGTGAGATACTGTCTATGAGGAGGACAGGAGTGCTGTGAGATACTGTCTATGAGGAGGACAGGAGTGTTGTGAGATGCTGTCTATGGGGACAGGAGTGCTCTGAGATACTGTCTATGAGGACAGGAGCGCTGTGAGATACTGTCTATGAGGAGTACAGGAGTGCTGTGAGATACTGTCTATGAGGATAGGAGCGCTGTGAGATACTGTCTATGAGGAGAGGAGTGCTGTGAGATACTGTCTATGAGGACAGGAGCACTGTGTGTTACTGTCTATGAGGAGGACAGGAGTGCTGTGAGATACTGTGTATGAGGACTGGAGTGCTGTGAGATACTGTGTATGAGGACAGGAGTGCTGTGAGATACTGTCTATGAGGACAGGAGCGCTGTGAGATACTGTTTATGAGGACAGCAGCGCTGTGAGATACTGTCTATGAGGAGGACAGGAGTGCTGTGAGATACTGTCTATGAGGACAGGAGCGCTGTGAGATACTGTCTATAAGGAGGACAGGAGAGCTGTGAGATACTGTCTATGAGGAGGACAGGAGTGCTGTCAGATACTGTCTATAAGGACAGGAGCGCTGTGAGATACTGTCTACAAGGACAGGAGTGTTGTGAGATACTGTCTACTAGGAGGACAGGAAGGCTGTGAGATACTGTCTATGAGGACAGGAATGCTGTGAGATACTGTCTACTAGGAGGACATGAGTGCTGTGAGATACTGTCTTCTAGGACAGGAGCGCTGTGAGATACTGTCTATGAGGACAGGAGTGCTGTGAGATACTGTCTATGAGGAGGACAGGAGTGCTGTGAAATCATGTCTATGAGGACAGGAGCGCTGTGAGATTCTGTCTATGAGGAGGACATGAGCGCTGTGAGATACTGTCTATGAGGAGGACAGGAGTGCTGTGAGATACTGTGTATGAGGAGGACTGGAGTGCTGTGAGATACTTTCTATGAGGACAGGAGTGCTGTGAGATACTGTCTATGAGGACAGGAGCCCTGTGAGATACTGTCTATGAGGAGGACAGGAGTGTTGTGAGATACTGTGTATGAGGACAGGAGTGCTGTGAGATACTGTCTATGAGGCAGGAGCGCTGTGAGATACTGTCTATGAGGAGGACAAGAGTGCTGTGAGATAATGTCTATGAGGACAGGAGCGCTGTGAGATACTGTCTATGAGGAGGACAGGAGTGCTGTGAGATACTGTCTATGAGGACAGGAGCGCTGTGAGATACTATCTATGAGGAGGACAGGAGAGCTGTGAGATACTGTTTATGAGGAGGACTGGAGCGCTGTCAGATACTGTCTATAAGGACAGGAGCGCTGTGAGATACTGTCTACTAGGAAAGGAGTGTTGTGAGATACTGTCTACTAGGAGGACAGGAATGCTGTGAGATACTGTCTATGAGGACAGGAGTGCTGTGAGATACTGTCTACTAGGAGGACAGGAGTGCTGTGAGATACTGTCGATGAGGACAGGAGCGCTGTGAGATACTGTCTATGAGGAGGACAGGAGTGCTGTGAGATCATGTCTATGAGGACAGTAGCGATGTGAGATACTGTCTATGAGGAGGACATGAGCGCTGTGAGATACTGTCTATGAGGACAGGAGCGCTGTGAGATACTGTCTATGAGGACAGGAGTGGTGTGAGATACTGTCTATGAGGACAGGAGCCCTGTGAGATACTGTCTATGAAGACAGGAGTGCTGTGAGATACTGTGTATGAGGACAGGAGTGCTGTGAGATACTGTCTATTAGGACAGGAGCGCTGTGAGATACTGTCTATGAGGAGGACAGGAGTGCTGTGAGATACTGTCTATGAGGACAGGAGCGCTGTGAGATACTGTCTATGAGGACAGGAGCGCTGTGAGATACTGTCTATGAGGAGGACAGGAGTGCTGTGAGATATTGTCTATGAGGACAGGAGCGCTGTGAGATACTATCTATGAGGAGGACAGGAGCGCTGTGAGATACTCTCTATGAGGAGGACAGGAGTGCAGTGAGATCTGTCTATGAGGACAGGAGCGCTGTGAGATACTGTCTATAAGGACAGCAGCCCTGTGAGGTACTGGCTAGGAGGACAGGAGCGCTGTGAGATACTGTCTACTAGGACAGGAGTGCTGTGAGATACTGTCTAATAGGAGGACAGGAATGCTGTGAGATACTGTCTATGAGGACAGGAGTGCTGTGAGATACTGTCTACTAGGAGGACAGGAGTGCTGTGAGATACTGTCGATGAGGACAGGAGCGCTGTGAGATACTGTCTATGAGGAGGACAGGAGCGCTGTGAGATACTGTCTATGAGGACAGGAGCGCTGTGAGATATTGTCTATGAGGACAGGAGCGCTGTGAGATACTGTCTATGAGGAGGACAGGAGCGCTGTGAGATACAGTCTATAAGGACAGGAGTGCTGTGAGATACTGTGTATGAGGAGGACAGGAGTGCTGTGAGATACTGTCTATGAGGACAGAAGTGCTGTGAGATACTGTCTATGAGGACAGGAGCACTGTGAGTTACTGTCTATGAGGAGGACAGGAGTGCTGTGAGATACTGTCTATGAGGACAGGAGTGTTGTGAGATACTCTTTATGAGGACATGAGCGCTGTGAGATACTGTCTATGAGGAGACTGGAGCGCTGTGAGACACTATCTATGAGGAGGACAGAGGAGCTGTGAGATACTGTCTATGAGGAGGACTGGAGCGCTGTCAAATACTGTCTATAAGGACAGGAGCGCTGTGAGATACTGTCTACTAGGACAGGAGTGTTGTGAGATACTGTCTACTAGGAGGACAGGAATGCTGTGAGATACTGTCTATGAGGACAGGAGTGCTGTGAGATACTGTCTACTAGGAGGACAGGAGTGCTGTGAGATACTGTCTTCTAGGACAGGAGCGCTGTGAGATACTGTCTATGAGGACAGGAGTGCTGTGAGATACTGTCTATGAGGAGGACAGGAGTGCTGTGAGATCATGTCTATGAGGACAGGAGCGCTGTGAGATACTGTCTATGAGGAGGACATGAGCGCTGTGAGATACTGTCTATGAGGCGGACAGGAGCGCTGTGAGATACTGTCTCTGAGGACAGGAGTGCTGTGAGATACTGTGTATGAGGAGGACAGGAGTGCTGTGAGATACTTTCTATGAGGACAGGAGTGCTGTGAGATACTGTCTATGAGGACAGGAGCGCTGTGAGATACTGTCTATGAGGAGGACAGGAGTGCTCTGAGATCTGTCTATGAGGACAGGAGCGCTGTGAGATACTGTCTATGAGGACAGGAGCGCTGTGAGATACTGTCTATGAGGACAGGAGTGGTGTGAGATACTGTCTATGAGGACAGGAGCCCTGTGAGATACTGTCTATGAAGACAGGAGTCCTGTGAGATACTGTGTATGAGGACAGGAGTGCTGTGAGATACTGTCTATTAGGACAGGAGCGCTGTGAGATACTGTCTATGAGGAGGACAGGAGTGCTGTGAGATACTGTCTATGAGGACAGGAGCGCTGTGAGATACTGTCTATGAGGACAGGAGCGCTGTGAGATACTGTCTATGAGGAGGACAGGAGTGCTGTGAGATTTTGTCTATGAGGAGGACAGGAGCGCTGTGAGATACTGTCTATAAGGACAGCAGCCCTGTGAGGTACTGTCTTTGAGGACAGGAGCGCTGTGAGATACTGTCTACTAGGACAGGAGTGCTGTGAGATACTGTCTACTAGGAGGACAGGAATGTTGTGAGATACTGTCTATGAGGACAGGAGTGCTGTGAGATACTGTCTACTAGGAGGACAGGAGTGCTGTGAGATACTGTCGATGAGGACAGGAGCGCTGTGAGATACTGTCTATGAGGAGGACAGGAGCGCTGTGAGATACTGTCTATGAGGACAGGAGCGCTGTGAGATATTGTCTATGAGGACAGGAGCGCTGTGAGATACTGTCTATGAGGAGGACAGGAGCGCTGTGAGATACAGTCTATAAGGACAGGACTGCTGTGAGATACTGTGTATGAGGAGGACAGGAGTGCTGTGAGATACTGTCTATGAGGACAGGAGTGCTGTGAGATACTGTCTATGAGGACAGGAGCACTGTGAGTTACTGTCTATGAGGAGGACAGGAGTGCTGTGAGATACTGTCTATGAGGACAGGAGTGTTGTGAGATACTCTTTATGAGGACATGAGCGCTGTGAGATACTGTCTATGAGGAGGACAGGAGCGCTGTGAGATACTGTCTCTGAGGACAGGAGTGCTGTGAGATATTGTGTATGAGGAGGACAGGAGTGCTGTGAGATACTGTCTATGAGGACAGGAGTGCTGTGAGATACTGTCTATGAGGACAGGAGCGCTGTGAGATACTGTCTATGAGGAGTACAGGTGTGCTGTGAGAAACTGTCTACTAGGACAGGAGCGCTGTGAGATACTGTCTATGAGGACAGGAGTGCTGTGAGATACTGTCTATGAGGACAAGAGCGCTGTGAGATACTGTCTATGAGGAGGACAGGAGCGCTGTGAGATACTGTCTCTGAGGACAGGAGTGCTGTGAGATACTGTGTATGAGGAGGACAGGAGTGCTGTGAGATACTTTCTATGAGGAGAGGAGTGCTGTGAGATACTGTCTATGAGGACAGGAGCGCTGTGAGATACTGTCTATGAGGAGGACAGGAGTGCTGTGAGATCTGTCTATGAGGACAGGAGCGCTGTGAGATACTGTCTATGAGGAGGACAGGAGTGCTGTGAGATACTGTCTATGGGGACAGGAGCGCTGTGAGATACTGTCTATGAGGACAGGAGCGCTGTGAGATACTGTCTATGAGGACAGGAGTGGTGTGAGATACTGTCTATGAGGACAGGAGCCCTGTGAGATACTGTCTATGAAGACAGGAGTGTTGTGAGATACTGTGTATGAGGACAGGAGTGCTGTGAGATACTGTCTATGAGGCAGGAGCGCTGTGAGATACTGTCTATGAGGAGGACAAGAGTGCTGTGAGATAATGTCTATGAGGACAGGAGCGCTGTGAGATACTGTCTATGAGGAGGACAGGAGTGCTGTGAGATACTGTCTATGAGGACAGGAGCGCTGTGAGATACTATCTATGAGGAGGACAGGAGAGCTGTGAGATACTGTCTATGAGGAGGACTGGAGCGCTGTCAGATACTGTCTATAAGGACAGGAGCGCTGTGAGATACTGTCTACTAGGACAGGAGTGTGGTGAGGTACTGTCTACTAGGAGGACAGGAATGCTGTGAGATACTGTCTATGAGGACAGGAGTGCTGTGAGATACTGTCTACTAGGAGGACAGGAGTGCTGTGAGATACTGTCTTCTAGGACAGGAGCGCTGTGAGATACTGTCTATGAGGACAGGAGTGCTGTGAGATACTGTCTATGAGGAGGACAGGAGTGCTGTGAGATCTTGTCTATGAGGACAGTAGCGCTGTGAGATACTGTCTATGAGGAGGACATGAGCGCTGTGAGATACTGTCTATGAGGCGGACAGGAGCGCTGTGAGATACTGTCTCTGAGGACAGGAGTGCTGTGAGATACTGTGTATGAGGAGGGCAGGAGTGCTGTGAGATACTTTCTATGAGGACAGGAGTGCTGTGAGATACTGTCTATGAGGACAGGAGCGCTGTGAGATACTGTCTATGAGGAGGACAGGAGTGCTGTGAGATCTGTCTATGAGGACAGGAGCGCTGTGAGATACTGTCTATGAGGACAGGAGCGCTGTGAGATACTGTCTATGAGGACAGGAGTGGTGTGAGATACTGTCTATGAGGACAGGAGCCCTGTGAGATACTGTCTATGAAGACAGGAGTGCTGTGAGATACTGTGTATGAGGACAGGAGTGCTGTGAGATACTGTCTATTAGGACAGGAGCGCTGTGAGATACTGTCTATGAGGAGGACAGGAGTGCTGTGAGATACTGTCTATGAGGACAGGAGCGCTGTGAGATACTGTCTATGAGGACATGAGCGCTGTGAGATACTGTCTATGAGGAGGACAGGAGTGCTGTGAGATATTGTCTATGAGGACAGGAGCGCTGTGAGATACTATCTATGAGGAGGACAGGAGCGCTGTGAGATACTCTCTATGAGGAGGACAGGAGCTCTGTGAGATACTGTTTATAAGGACAGCAGCCCTGTGAGGTACTGTCTATGAGGACAGGAGCGCTGTGAGATACTGTCTACTAGGACAAGAGTGCTGTGAGAAACTGTCTACTAGGAGGACAGGAATGCTGTGAGATACTGTCTATGAGGACAGGAGTGCTGTGAGATACTGTCTACTAGGAGGACAGGAGTGCTGTGAGATACTGTCGATGAGGACAGGAGCGCTGTGAGATACTGTCTATGAGGAGGACAGGAGCGCTGTGAGATACTGTCTATGAGGACAGGAGCGCTGTGAGATATTGTCTATGAGGACAGGAGCGCTGTGAGATACTGTCTATGAGGAGGACAGGAGCGCTGTGAGATACAGTCTATAGGGACAGGAGTGCTGTGAGATACTTGTATGAGGAGGACAGGAGTGCTGTGAGATACTGTCTATGAGGACAGGAGTGCTGTGAGATACTGTCTATGAGGACAGGAGCACTGTGAGTTACTGTCTATGAGGAGGACAGGAGTGCTGTGAGATACTGTCTATGAGGAGAGGAGTGTTGTGAGATACTCTTTATGAGGACATGAGCGCTGTGAGATACTGTCTATGAGGAGGACAGGAGCGCTGTGAAATACTGTCTCTGAGGACAGGAGTGCTGTGAGATACTGTGTATGAGGAGGACAGGAGTGCTGTGAGATACTGTCTATGAGGACAGGAGTGCTGTGAGATACTGTCTATGAGGACAGGAGCGCTGTGAGATACTGTCTATGAGGAGTACAGGTGTGCTGTGAGATACCGCCTACAAGGACAGGAGCGCTGTGAGATACTGTCTATGAGGACAGGAGTGCTGTGAGATACTGTCTATGAGGACAAGATCGCTGTGAGATACTGTCTATGAGGAGGACAGGAGCGCTGTGAGATACTGTCTCTGAGGACAGGAGTGCTGTGAGATACTGTGTATGAGGAGGACAGGAGTGCTGTGAGATACTTTCTATGAGGACAGGAGTGCTGTGAGATACTGTCTATGAGGACAGGAGCGCTGTGAGATACTGTCTATGAGGAGGACAGGAGTGCTGTGAGATCTGTCTATGAGGACAGGAGCGCTGTGAGATACTGTGTATGAGGAGGACAGGAGTGCGGTGAGATACTGTCTATGAGGACAGGAGCGCTGTGAGATACTGTCTATGAGGACAGGAGCGCTGTGAGATACTGTCTATGAGGACAGGAGTGGTGTGAGATACTGTCTATGAGGACAGGAGCGCTGTGAGATACTATCTATGAGGAGGACAGGAGAGCTGTGAGATACTGTCTATGAGGAGGACTGGAGCGCTGTCAGATACTGTCTATAAGGACAGGAGCGCTGTGAGATACTGTCTACTAGGACAGGAGTGTTGTGAGATACTGTCTACTAGGAGGACAGGAATGCTGTGAGATACTGTCTATGAGGACAGGAGTGCTGTGAGATACTGTCTACTAGGAGGACAGGAGTGCTGTGAGATACTGTCTTCTAGGACAGGAGCGCTGTGAGATACTGTCTATGAGGACAGGAGTGCTGTGAGATACTGTCTATGAGGAGGACAGGAGTGCTGTGAGATCATGTCTATGAGGACAGGAGCGCTGTGAGATACTGTCTATGAGGAGGACATGAGCGCTGTGAGATACTGTCTATGAGGAGGACAGGAGCGCTGTGAGATACTGTCTCTGAGGACAGGAGTGCTGTGAGATACTGTGTATGAGGAGGACAGGAGTGCTGTGAGATACTTTCTATGAGGACAGGAGTGCTGTGAGATACTGTCTATGAGGACAGGAGCGCTGTGAGATACTGTCTATGAGGAGGACAGGAGTGCTGTGAGATCTGTCTATGAGGACAGGAGCGCTGTGAGATACTGTCTATGAGGAGTACAGGAGTGCTGTGAGATACTGTCTATGAGGATAGGAGCGCTGTGAGATACTGTCTATGAGGAGAGGAGTGCTGTGAGATACTGTCTATGAGGACAGGAGCACTGTGTGTTACTGTCTATGTGGAGGACAGGAGTGCTGTGAGATACTGTGTATGAGGACTGGAGTGCTGTGAGATACTGTCTATGAGGACAGGAGTGCTGTGAGATACTGTCTATGAGGACAGGAGCGCTGTGAGATACTGTTTATGAGGACAGCAGCGCTGTGAGATACTGTCTATGAGGAGGACAGGAGTGCTGTGAGATACTGTCTATGAGGACAGGAGCGCTGTGAGATACTGTCTATAAGGAGGACAGGAGAGCTGTGAGATACTGTCTATGAGGAGGACAGGAGCGCTGTCAGATACTGTCTATAAGGACAGGAGCGCTGTGAGATACTGTCTACTAGGACAGGAGTGTTGTGAGATACTGTCTACTAGGAGGACAGGAATGCTGTGAGATACTGTCTATGAGGACAGGAATGCTGTGAGATACTGTCTACTAGGAGGACATGAGTGCTGTGAGATACTGTCTTCTAGGACAGGAGCGCTGTGAGATACTGACTATGAGGACAAGAGTGCTGTGAGATACTGTCTATGAGAAGGACAGGAGTGCTGTGAAATCATGTCTATGAGGACAGGAGCGCTGTGAGATTCTGTCTATGAGGAGGACATGAGCGCTGTGAGATACTGTCTATGAGGAGGACAGGAGTGCTGTGAGATACTGTGTATGAGGAGGACTGGAGTGCTGTGAGATACTTTCTATGAGGACAGGAGTGCTGTGAGATACTGTCTATGAGGACAGGAGCGCTGTGAGATACTGTCTATGAGGAGGACAGGAGTGTTGTGAGATACTGTCTATAAGGACAGGAGCGCTGTGAGATACTGTCTACTAGGACAGGAGTGTGGTGAGGTACTGTCTACTAGGAGGACAGGAATGCTGTGAGATACTGTCTATGAGGACAGGAGTGCTGTGAGATACTGTCTACTAGGAGGACAGGAGTGCTGTGAGATACTGTCTTCTAGGACAGGAGTGCTGTGAGATACTGTCGATGAGGACAGGAGCGCTGTGAGATACTGTCTATGAGGAGGACAGGAGCGCTGTGAGATACTGTCTATGAGGACAGGAGCGCTGTGAGATATTGTCTATGAGGACAGGAGCGCTGTGAGATACTGTCTATGAGGAGGACAGGAGCGCTGTGAGATACAGTCTATAAGGACAGGAGTGCTGTGAGATACTTGTATGAGGAGGACAGGAGTGCTGTGAGATACTGTCTATGAGGACAGGAGTGCTGTGAGATACTGTCTATGAGGACAGGAGCACTGTGAGTTACTGTCTATGAGGAGGACAGGAGTGCTGTGAGATACTGTCTATGAGGAGAGGAGTGTTGTGAGATACTCTTTATGAGGACATGAGCGCTGTGAGATACTGTCTATGAGGAGGACAGGAGCGCTGTGAAATACTGTCTCTGAGGACAGGAGTGCTGTGAGATACTGTGTATGAGGAGGACAGGAGTGCTGTGAGATACTGTCTATGAGGACAGGAGTGCTGTGAGATACTGTCTATGAGGACAGGAGCGCTGTGAGATACTGTCTATGAGGAGTACAGGTGTGCTGTGAGATACTGCCTACAAGGACAGGAGCGCTGTGAGATACTGTCTATGAGGACAGGAGTGCTGTGAGATACTGTCTATGAGGACAAGATCGCTGTGAGATACTGTCTATGAGGAGGACAGGAGCGCTGTGAGATACTGTCTCTGAGGACAGGAGTGCTGTGAGATACTGTGTATGAGGAGGACAGGAGTGCTGTGAGATACTTTCTATGAGGACAGGAGTGCTGTGAGATACTGTCTATGAGGACAGGAGCGCTGTGAGATACTGTCTATGAGGAGGACAGGAGTGCTGTGAGATCTGTCTATGAGGACAGGAGCGCTGTGAGATACTGTCTATGAGGAGGACAGGAGTGCGGTGAGATACTGTCTATGAGGACAGGAGCGCTGTGAGATACTGTCTATGAGGACAGGAGCGCTGTGAGATACTGTCTATGAGGACAGGAGTGGTGTGAGATACTGTCTATGAGGACAGGAGCCCTGTGAGATACTGTCTATGAAGACAGGAGTGTTGTGAGATACTGTGTATGAGGACAGGAGTGCTGTGAGATACTGTCTATGAGGCAGGAGCGCTGTGAGATACTGTCTATGAGGAGGACAAGAGTGCTGTGAGATAATGTCTATGAGGACAGGAGCGCTGTGAGATACTGTCTATGTGGAGGACAGGAGTGCTGTGAGATACTGTCTATGAGGACAGGAGCGCTGTGAGATACTATCTATGAGGATGACAGGAGAGCTGTGAGATACTGTCTATGAGGAGGACTGGAGCGCTGTCAGATACTGTCTATAAGGACAGGAGCGCTGTGAGATACTGTCTACTAGGACAGGAGTGTTGTGAGATACTGTCTACTAGGAGGACAGGAATGCTGTGAGATACTGTCTATGAGGACAGGAGTGCTGTGAGATACTGTCTACTAGGAGGACAGGAGTGCTGTGAGATACTGTCTTCTAGGACAGGAGCGCTGTGAGATACTGTCTATGAGGACAGGAGTGCTGTGAGATACTGTCTATGAGGAGGACAGGAGTGCTGTGAGATCATGTCTATGAGGACAGGAGCGCTGTGAGATACTGTCTATGAGGAGGACATGAGCGCTGTGAGATACTGTCTATGAGGAGGACAGGAGCGCTGTGAGATACTGTCTCTGAGGACAGGAGTGCTGTGAGATACTGTGTATGAGGAGGACAGGAGTGCTGTGAGATACTTTCTATGAGGACAGGAGTGCTGTGAGATACTGTCTATGAGGACAGGAGCGCTGTGAGATACTGTCTATGAGGAGGACAGGAGTGCTGTGAGATCTGTCTATGAGGACAGGAGCGCTGTGAGATACTGTCTATGAGGACAGGAGCGCTGTGAGATACTGTCTATGAGGACAGGAGTGGTGTGAGATACTGTCTATGAGGACAGGAGCCCTGTGAGATACTGTCTATGAAGACAGGAGTGCTGTGAGATACTGTGTATGAGGACAGGAGTGCTGTGAGATACTGTCTATTAGGACAGGAGCGCTGTGAGATACTGTCTATGAGGAGGACAGGAGTGCTGTGAGATACTGTCTATGAGGACAGGAGCGCTGTGAGATACTGTCTCTGAGGACAGGAGCGCTGTGAGATACTGTCTATGAGGAGGACAGGAGTGCTGTGAGATATTGTCTATGAGGACAGGAGCGCTGTGAGATACTATCTATGAGGAGGACAGGAGCGCTGTGAGATACTCTCTATGAGGAGGACAGGAGCGCTGTGAGATACTGTCTATAAGGACAGCAGCCCTGTGAGGTACTGTCTATGAGGACAGGAGTGCTGTGAGATACTGTCTACTAGGACAGGAGTGCTGTGAGATACTGTCTACTAGGAGGACAGGAATGCTGTGAGATACTGTCTATGAGGACAGGAGTGCTGTGAGATACTGTCTACTAGGAGGACAGGAGTGCTGTGAAATACTGTCTATGAGGACAGGAGCGCTGTGAGATACTGTCTATGAGGAGGACAGGAGCGCTGTGAGATACTGTCTATGAGGACAGGAGCGCTGTGAGATATTGTCTATGAGGACAGGAGCGCTGTGAGATACTGTCTATGAGGAGGACAGGAGCGCTGTGAGATACAGTCTATAAGGACAGGAGTGCTGTGAGATACTGTGTATGAGGAGGACAGGAGTGCTGTGAGATACTGTGTATGAAGACAGGAGTGCTGTGAGATACTGTCTATGAGGACAGGAGCACTGTGAGTTACTGTCTATGAGGAGGACAGGAGTGCTGTGAGATACTGTCTATGAGGACAGGAGTGTTGTGAGATACTCTTTATGAGGACATGAGCGCTGTGAGATACTGTCTATGAGGAGGACAGGAGCGATGTGAGACACTATCTATGAGGAGGACAGGAGAGCTGTGAGATACTGTCTATGAGGAGGACTGGAGCGCTGTCAGATACTGTCTATAAGGACAGGAGCGCTGTGAGATACTGTCTACTAGGACAGGAGTGTTGTGAGATACTGTCTACTAGGAGGACAGGAATGCTGTGAGATACTGTCTATGAGGACAGGAGTGCTGTGAGATACTGTCTACTAGGAGGACAGGAGTGCTGTGAGATACTGTCTTCTAGGACAGGAGCGCTGTGAGATACTGTCTATGAGGACAGGAGTGCTGTGAGATACTGTCTATGAGGCGGACAGGAGTGCTGTGAGATCATGTCTATGAGGACAGGAGCGCTGTGAGATACTGTCTATGAGGAGGACATGAGCGCTGTGCGATACTGTCTATGAGGCGGACAGGAGCGCTGTGATATACTGTCTCTGAGGACAGGAGTGCTGTGAGATACTGTGTATGAGGAGGACAGGAGTGCTGTGAGATACTTTCTATGAGGACAGGAGTGCTGTGAGATACTGTCTATGAGGACAGGAGCACTGTGAGTTACTGTCTATGAGGAGGACAGGAGTGCTGTGAGATACTGTCAATGAGGACAGGAGTGTTGTGAGATACTCTTTATGAGGACATGAGCGCTGTGAGATACTGTCTATGAGGAGGACAGGAGCGCTGTGAGATACTGTCTCTGAGGACAGGAGTGCTGTGAGAAACTGTGTATGAGGAGGAGAGGAGTGCTGTGAGATACTGTCTATGAGGACAGGAGTGCTGTGAGATACTGACTATGAGGACAGGAGCGCTGTGAGATACTGTCTATGAGGAGTACAGGTGTGCTGTGAGATACTGTCTACTAGGACAGGAGCGCTGTGAGATACTGTCTATGAGGACAGGAGTGCTGTGAGATACTGTCTATGAGGACAAGAGCGCTGTGAGATACTGTCTATGAGGAGGACAGGAGCCCTGTGAGATACTGTCTCTGAGGACAGGAGTGCTGTGAGATACTGTGTATGAGGAGGACAGGAGTGCTGTGAGATACTTTCTATGAGGACAGGAGTGCTGTGAGATACTGTCTATGAGGACAGGAGCGCTGTGAGATACTGTCTATGAGGAGGACAGGAGTGCTGTGAGATCTGTCTATGAGGACAGGAGCGCTGTGAGATACTGTCTATGAGGACAGGAGCGCTGTGAGATACTGTCTATGAGGACAGGAGTGGTGTGAGATACTGTCTATGAGGACAGGAGCCCTGTGAGATACTGTCTATGAAGACAGGAGTGCTGTGAGATACTGTGTATGAGGACAGGAGTGCTGTGAGATACTGTCTATTAGGACAGGAGCGCTGTGAGATACTGTCTATGAGGAGGACAGGAGTGCTGTGAGATACTGTCTATGAGGACAGGAGCGCTGTGAGATACTGTCTATGAGGACAGGAGCGCTGTGAGATACTGTCTATGAGGAGGACAGGAGTGCTGTGAGATATTGTCTATGAGGACAGGAGCGCTGTGAGATACTATCTATGAGGAGGACAGGAGCGCTGTGAGATACTCTCTATGAGGAGGACAGGAGCGCTGTGAGATACTGTCTATAAGGACAGCAGCCCTGTGAGGTACTGTCTATGAGGACAGGAGCGCTGTGAGATACTGTCTACTAGGACAGGAGTGCTGTGAGATACTGTCTACTAGGAGCACAGGAATGCTGTGAGATACTGTCTATGAGGACAGGAGTGCTGTGAGATACTGTCTACTAGGAGGACAGGAGTGCTGTGAGATACTGTCGATGAGGACAGGAGCGCTGTGAGATACTGTCTATGAGGAGGACAGGAGCGCTGTGAGATACTGTCTATGAGGACAGGAGCACTGTGAGATATTGTCTATGAGGACAGGAGCGCTGTGAGATACTGTCTATGAGGAGGACAAGAGTGCTGTGAGATACTGTCTATGAGGACAGGAGCGCTGTGAGATACTGTCTATGAGGAGGACAGGAGTGCTGTGAGATCTGTCTATGAGGACAGGAGCGCTGTGAGATACTGTCTATGAGGAGGACAGGAGTGCGGTGAGATACTGTCTATGAGGACAGGAGCGCTGTGAGATACTGTCTATGAGGACAGGAGCGCTGTGAGATACTGACTATGAGGACAGGAGTGGTGTGAGAAACTGTCTATGAGGACAGGAGCCCTGTGAGATACTGTCTATGAAGACAGGAGTGTTGTGAGATACTGTGTATGAGGACAGGAGTGCTGTGAGATACTGTCTATGAGGCAGGAGCGCTGTGAGATACTGTCTATGAGGAGGACAAGAGTGCTGTGAGATAATGTCTATGAGGACAGGAGCGCTGTGAGATACTGTCTATGAGGAGGACAGGAGTGCTGTGAGATACTGTCTATGAGGACAGGAGCGCTGTGAGATACTATCTATGAGGAGGACAGGAGAGCTGTGAGATACTGTCTATGAGGAGGACTGGAGCGCTGTCAGATAATGTCTATAAGGACAGGAGCGCTGTGAGATACTGTCTACTAGGACAGGAGTGTTGTGAGATACTGTCTACTAGGAGGACAGGAATGCTGTGAGATACTGTCTATGAGGACAGGAGTGCTGTGAGATACTGTCTACTAGGAGGACAGGAGTGCTGTGAGATACTGTCTTCTAGGACAGGAGCGCTATGAGATACTGTCTATGAGGACAGGAGTGCTGTGAGATACTGTCTATGAGGAGGACAGGAGTGCTGTGAGATCATGTCTATGAGGACAGGAGCGCTGTGAGATACTGTCTATGAGGAGGACATGAGCGCTGTGAGATACTGTCTATGAGGAGGACAGGAGCGCTGTGAGATACTCTCTCTGAGGACAGGAGTGCTGTGAGATACTGTGTATGAGGAGGACAGGAGTGCTGTGAGATACTTTCTATGAGGACAGGAGTGCTGTGAGATACTATCTATGAGGACAGGAGCGCTGTGAGATACTGTCTATGAGGAGGACAGGAGTGCTGTGAGATCTGTCTATGAGGACAGGAGCGCTGTGAGATACTGTCTATGAGGACAGGAGCGCTGTGAGATATTGTCTATGAGGACAGGAGCGCTGTGAGATACTGTCTATGAGGAGGACAGGAGCGCTGTGAGATACAGTCTATAAGGACAGGAGTGCTGTGAGATACTGTGTATGAGGAGGACAGGAGTGCTGTGAGATACTGTGTATGAGGAAAGGAGTGCTGTGAGATACTGTCTATGAGGACAGGAGCACTGTGAGTTACTGTCTATGAGGAGGACAGGAGTGCTGTGAGATACTGTCTATGAGGACAGGAGTGTTGTGAGATACTCTTTATGAGGACATGAGCGCTGTGAGATACTGTCTATGAGGAGGACAGGAGCGATGTGAGACACTATCTATGAGGAGGACAGGAGAGCTGTGAGATACTGTCTATGAGGAGGACTGGAGCGCTGTCAGATACTGTCTATAAGGACAGGAGCGCTGTGAGATACTGTCTACTAGGACAGGAGTGTTGTGAGATACTGTCTACTAGGAGGACAGGAATGCTGTGAGATACTGTCTATGAGGACAGGAGTGCTGTGAGATACTGTCTACTAGGAGGACAGGAGTGCTGTGAGATACTGTCTTCTAGGACAGGAGCGCTGTGAGATACTGTCTATGAGGACAGGAGTGCTGTGAGATACTGTCTATGAGGAGGACAGGAGTGCTGTGAGATCATGTCTATGAGGACAGGAGCGCTGTGAGATACTGTCTATGAGGAGGACATGAGCGCTGTGAGATACTGTCTATGAGGAAGACAGGAGCGCTGTGAGATACTGTCTCTGAGGACAGGAGTGCTGTGAGATACTGTGTATGAGGAGGACAGGAGTGCTGTGAGATACTTTCTATGAGGACAGGAGTGCTGTGAGATACTGTCTATGAGGACAGGAGCACTGTGAGTTACTGTCTATGAGGAGGACAGGAGTGCTGTGAGATACTGTCAATGAGGACAGGAGTGTTGTGAGATACTCTTTATGAGGACATGAGCGCTGTGAGATACTGTCTATGAGGAGGACAGGAGCGCTGTGAGATACTGTCTCTGAGGACAGGAGTGCTGTGAGATACTGTGTATGAGGAGGACAGGAGTGCTGTGAGATACTGTCTATGAGGACAGGAGTGCTGTGAGATACTGACTATGAGGACAGGAGCGCTGTGAGATACTGTCTATGAGGAGTACAGGTGTGCTGTGAGATACTGTCTACTAGGACAGGAGCGCTGTGAGATACTGTCTATGAGGACAGGAGTGCTGTGAGATACTGTCTATGAGGACAAGAGCGCTGTGAGATACTGTCTATGAGGAGGACAGGAGCGCTGTGAGATACTGTCTCTGAGGACAGGAGTGCTGTGAGATACTGTGTATGAGGAGGACAGGAGTGCTGTGAGATACTTTCTATGAGGACAGGAGTGCTGTGAGATACTGTCTATGAGGACAGGAGCGCTGTGAGATACTGTCTATGAGGAGGACAGGAGTGCTGTGAGATCTGTCTATGAGGACAGGAGCGCTGTGAGATACTGTCTATGAGGACAGGAGCGCTGTGAGATACTGTCTATGAGGACAGGAGTGGTGTGAGATACTGTCTATGAGGACAGGAGCCCTGTGAGATACTGTCTATGAAGACAGGAGTGCTGTGAGATACTGTGTATGAGGACAGGAGTGCTGTGAGATACTGTCTATTAGGACAGGAGCGCTGTGAGATACTGTCTATGAGGAGGACAGGAGTGCTGTGAGATACTGTCTATGAGGACAGGAGCGCTGTGAGATACTGTCTATGAGGACAGGAGCGCTGTGAGATACTGTCTATGACGAGGACAGGAGTGCTGTGAGATATTGTCTATGAGGACAGGAGCGCTGTGAGATACTATCTATGAGGAGGACAGGAGCGCTGTGAGATACTCTCTATGAGGAGGACAGGAGCGCTGTGAGATACTGTCTATAAGGACAGCAGCCCTGTGAGGTACTGTCTATGAGGACAGGAGCGCTGTGAGATACTGTCTACTAGGACAGGAGTGCTGTGAGATACTGTCTACTAGGAGCACAGGAATGCTGTGAGATACTGTCTATGAGGACAGGAGTGCTGTGAGATACTGTCTACTAGGAGGACAGGAGTGCTGTGAGATACTGTCGATGAGGACAGGAGCGCTGTGAGATACTGTCTATGAGGAGGACAGGAGCGCTGTGAGATACTGTCTATGAGGACAGGAGCGCTGTGAGATATTGTCTATGAGGACAGGAGCGCTGTGAGATACTGTCTATGAGGAGGACAGGAGCGCTGTGAGATACTGTCTTCTAGGACAGGAGCGCTGTGAGATACTGTCTATGAGGACAGGAGTGCTGTGAGATACTGTCTACTAGGAGGACAGGAGTGCTGTGAGATACTGTCTTCTAGGACAGGAGCGCTGTGAGATACTGTCTATGAGGACAGGAGTGCTGTGAGATACTGTCTATGAGGAGGACAGGAGCGCTGTGAGATACAGTCTATAAGGACAGGAGTGCTGTGAGATACTGTCTATGAGGAGGACAGGAGTGCTGTGAGATACTGTCTATGAGGAGGACAGGAGTGTTGTGAGATACTGTCTATGAGGACAGGAGTGCTCTGAGATACTGTCTATGAGGACAGGAGCGCTGTGAGATACTGTCTATGAGGAGTACAGGAGTGCTGTGAGATACTGTCTATGAGGATAGGAGCGCTGTGAGATACTGTCTATGAGGAGAGGAGTGCTGTGAGATACTGTCTATGAGAACAGGAGCACTGTGTGTTACTGTCTATGAGGAGGACAGGAGTGCTGTGAGATACTGTGTATGAGGACTGGAGTGCTGTGAGATACTCTTTATGAGGACAGGAGTGCTGTGAGATACTGTCTATGAGGACAGGAGCGCTGTGAGATACTGTTTATGAGGACAGCAGCGCTGTGAGATACTGTCTATGAGGAGGACAGGAGTGCTGTGAGATACTGTCTATGAGGACAGGAGCGCTGTGAGATACTGTCTATAAGGAGGACAGGAGAGCTGTGAGATACTGTCTATGAGGAGGACAGGAGCGCTGACAGATACTGTCTATAAGGACAGGAGCGCTGTGAGATACTGTCTACTAGGACAGGAGTGTTGTGAGATACTGTCTACTAGGAGGACAGGAATGCTGTGAGATACTGTCTATGAGGACAGGAATGCTGTGAGATACTGTCTACTAGGAGGACATGAGTGCTGTGAGATACTGTCTTCTAGGACAGGAGCGCTGTGAGATACTGTCTATGAGGACAGGAGTGCTGTGAGATACTGTCTATGAGGAGGACAGGAGTGCTGTGAAATCATGTCTATGAGGACAGGAGCGCTGTGAGATTCTGTCTATGAGGAGGACATGAGCGCTGTGAGATACTGTCTATGAGGAGGACAGGAGTGCTGTGAGATACTGTGTATGAGGAGGACTGGAGTGCTGTGAGATACTTTCTATGAGGACAGGAGTGCTGTGAGATACTGTCTATGAGGACAGGAGCGCTGTGAGATACTGTCTATGAGGAGGACAGGAGTGTTGTGAGATACTGTGTATGAGGACAGGAGTGCTGTGAGATACTGTCTATGAGGCAGGAGCGCTGTGAGATACTGTCTATGAGGAGGACAAGAGTGCTGTGAGATAATGTCTATGAGGACAGGAGCGCTGTGAGATACTGTCTATGAGGAGGACAGGAGTGCTGTGAGATACTGTCTATGAGGACAGGAGCGCTGTGAGATACTATCTATGAGGAGGACAGGAGAGCTGTGAGATACTGTCTATGAGGAGGACTGGAGCGCTGTCAGATACTGTCTATAAGGACAGGAGCGCTGTGAGATACTGTCTACTAGGACAGGAATGTTGTGAGATACTGTCTACTAGGAGGACAGGAATGCTGTGAGATACTGTCTATGAGGACAGGAGTGCTGTGAGATACTGTCTACTAGGAGGACAGGAGTGCTGTGAGATACTGTCTTCTAGGCCAGGAGCGCTGTGAGATACTGTCTATGAGGACAGGAGTGCTGTGAGATACTGTCTATGAGGAGGACAGGAGTGCTGTGAGATCATGTCTATGAGGACAGGAGCGCTGTGAGATACTGTCTATGAGGAGGACATGAGCGCTGTGAGATACTGTCTATGAGGAGGACAGGAGCGCTGTGAGATACTGTCTCTGAGGACAGGAGTGCTGTGAGATACTGTGTATGAGGAGGACAGGAGTGCTGTGAGATACTTTCTATGAGGACAGGAGTGCTGTGAGATACTGTCTATGAGGACAGGAGCGCTGTGAGATACTGTCTATGAGGAGGACAGGAGTGCTGTGAGATCTGTCTATGAGGACAGGAGCGCTGTGAGATACTGTCTATGAGGACAGGAGCGCTGTGAGATACTGTCTATGAGGACAGGAGTGGTGTGAGATACTGTCTATGAGGACAGGAGCCCTGTGAGATACTGTCTATGAAGACAGGAGTGCTGTGAGATACTGTGTATGAGGACAGGAGTGCTGTGAGATACTGTCTATTAGGACAGGAGCGCTGTGAGATACTGTCTATGAGGAGGACAGGAGTGCTGTGAGATACTGTCTATGAGGACAGGAGCGCTGTGAGATACTGTCTATGAGGACAGGAGCGCTGTGAGATACTGTCTATGAGGAGGACAGGAGTGCTGTGAGATATTGTCTATGAGGACAGGAGCGCTGTGAGATACTATCTATGAGGAGGACAGGAGCGCTGTGAGATACTCTCTATGAGGAGGACAGGAGCGCTGTGAGATACTGTCTATAAGGACAGCAGCCCTGTGAGGTACTGTCTATGAGGACAGGAGTGCTGTGAGATACTGTCTACTAGGACAGGAGTGCTGTGAGATACTGTCTACTAGGAGGACAGGAATGCTGTGAGATACTGTCTATGAGGACAGGAGTGCTGTGAGATACTGTCTACTAGGAGGACAGGAGTGCTGTGAGATACTGTCGATGAGGACAGGAGCGCTGTGAGATACTGTCTATGAGGAGGACAGGAGCGCTGTGAGATACTGTCTATGAGGACAGGAGCGCTGTGAGATATTGTCTATGAGGACAGGAGCGCTGTGAGATACTGTCTATGAGGAGGACAGGAGCGCTGTGAGATACAGTCTATAAGGACAGGAGCGCTGTGAGATACTGTCTATGAGGAGGACAGGAGTGTTGTGAGATACTGTGTATGAGGACAGGAGTGCTGTGAGATACTGTCTATGAGGCAGGAGCGCTGTGAGATACTGTCTATGAGGAGGACAAGAGTGCTGTGAGATAATGTCTATGAGGACAGGAGCGCTGTGAGATACTGTCTATGAGGAGGACAGGAGTGCTGTGAGATACTGTCTATGAGGACAGGAGCGCTGTGAGATACTATCTATGAGGAGGACAGGAGAGCTGTGAGATACTGTCTATGAGGAGGACTGGAGCGCTGTCAGATACTGTCTATAAGGACAGGAGCGCTGTGTGATACTGTCTACTAGGACAGGAGTGTTGTGAGATACTGTCTACTAGGAGGACAGGAATGCTGTGAGATACTGTCTATGAGGACAGGAGTGCTGTGAGATACTGTCTACTAGGAGGACAGGAGTGCTGTGAGATACTGTCTTCTAGGACAGGAGCGCTGTGAGATACTGTCTATGAGGACAGGAGTGCTGTGAGATACTGTCTATGAGGAGGACAGGAGTGCTGTGAGATCATGTCTATGAGGACAGGAGCGCTGTGAGATACTGTCTATGAGGAGGACACGAGCGCTGTGAGATACTGTCTATGAGGAGGACAGGAGCGCTGTGAGATACTGTCTCTGAGGACAGGAGTGCTGTGAGATACTGTGTATGAGGAGGACAGGAGTGCTGTGAGATACTTTCTATGAGGACAGGAGTGCTGTTAGATACTGTCTATGAGGACAGGAGCGCTGTGAGATACTGTCTATGAAGAGGACAGGAGTGCTGTGAGATCTGTCTATGAGGACAGGAGCGCTGTGAGATACTGTCTATGAGGACAGGAGCGCTGTGAGATACTGTCTATGAGGACAGGAGTGGTGTGAGATACTGTCTATGAGGACAGGAGCCCTGTGAGATACTGTCTATGAAGACAGGAGTGCTGTGAGATACTGTGTATGAGGACAGGAGTGCTGTGAGATACTGTCTATTAGGACAGGAGCGCTGTGAGATACTGTCTATGAGGAGGACAGGAGTGCTGTGAGATACTGTCTATGAGGACAGGAGCGCTGTGAGATACTGTCTATGAGGACAGGAGCGCTGTGAGATACTGTCTATGAGGAGGACAGGAGTGCTGTGAGATATTGTCTATGAGGACAGGAGCGCTGTGAGATACTATCTATGAGGAGGACAGGAGCGCTGTGAGATACTCTCTATGAGGAGGACAGAGGCGCTGTGAGATACTGTCTATAAGGACAGCAGCCCTGTGAGGTACTGTCTATGAGGACAGGAGTGCTGTGAGATACTGTCTACTAGGACAGGAGTGCTGTGAGATACTGTCTACTAGGAGGACAGGAATGCTGTGAGATACTGTCTATGACGACAGGAGTGCTGTGAGATACTGTCACCTAGGAGGACAGGAGTGCTGTGAGATACTGTCGATGAGGACAGGAGCGCTGTGAGATACTGTCTATGAGGAGGACAGGAGCGCTGTGAGATACTGTCTATGAGGACAGGAGCGCTGTGAGATATTGTCTATGAGGACAGGAGCGCTGTGAGATACTGTCTATGAGGAGGACAGGAGCGCTGTGAGATACAGTCTATAAGGACAGGAGTGCTGTGAGATACTGTGTATGAGGAGGACAGGAGTGCTGTGAGATACTGTGTATGAGGAAAGGAGTGCTGTGAGATACTGTCTATGAGGACAGGAGCACTGTGAGTTACTGTCTATGAGGAGGACAGGAGTGCTGTGAGATACTGTCTATGAGGACAGGAGTGTTGTGAGATACTCTTTATGAGGACATGAGCGCTGTGAGATACTGTCTATGAGGAGGACAGGAGCGATGTGAGACACTATCTATGAGGAGGACAGGAGAGCTGTGAGATACTGTCTATGAGGAGGACTGGAGCGCTGTCAGATACTGTCTATAAGGACAGGAGCGCTGTGAGATACTGTCTACTAGGACAGGAGTGTTGTGAGATACTGTCTACTAGGAGGACAGGAATGCTGTGAGATACTGTCTATGAGGACAGGAGTGCTGTGAGATACTGTCTACTAGGAGGACAGGAGTGCTGTGAGATACTGTCTTCTAGGACAGGAGCGCTGTGAGATACTGTCTATGAGGACAGGAGTGCTGTGAGATACTGTCTATGAGGAGGACAGGAGTGCTGTGAGATCATGTCTATGAGGACAGGAGCGCTGTGAGATACTGTCTATGAGGAGGACATGAGCGCTGTGAGATACTGTCTATGAGGAGGACAGGAGCGCTGTGAGATACTGTCTCTGAGGACAGGAGTGCTGTGAGATACTGTGTATGAGGAGGACAGGAGTGCTGTGAGATACTTTCTATGAGGACAGGAGTGCTGTGAGATACTGTCTATGAGGACAGGAGCACTGTGAGTTACTGTCTATGAGGAGGACAGGAGTGCTGTGAGATACTGTCAATGAGGACAGGAGTGTTGTGAGATACTCTTTATGAGGACATGAGCGCTGTGAGATACTGTCTATGAGGAGGACAGGAGCGCTGTGAGATACTGTCTCTGAGGACAGGAGTGCTGTGAGATACTGTGTATGAGGAGGACAGGAGTGCTGTGAGATACTGTCTATGAGGACAGGAGTGCTGTGAGATACTGACTATGAGGACAGGAGCGCTGTGAGATACTGTCTATGAGGAGTACAGGTGTGCTGTGAGATACTGTCTACTAGGACAGGAGCGCTGTGAGATACTGTCTATGAGGACAGGAGTGCTGTGAGATACTGTCTATGAGGACAAGAGCGCTGTGAGATACTGTCTATGAGGAGGACAGGAGCGCTGTGAGATACTGTCTCTGAGGACAGGAGTGCTGTGAGATACTGTGTATGAGGAGGACAGGAGTGCTGTGAGATACTTTCTATGAGGACAGGAGTGCTGTGAGATACTGTCTATGAGGACAGGAGCGCTGTGAGATACTGTCTATGAGGAGGACAGGAGTGCTGTGAGATCTGTCTATGAGGACAGGAGCGCTGTGAGATACTGTCTATGAGGACAGGAGCGCTGTGAGATACTGTCTATGAGGACAGGAGTGGTGTGAGATACTGTCTATGAGGACAGGAGCCCTGTGAGATACTGTCTATGAAGACAGGAGTGCTGTGAGATACTGTGTATGAGGACAGGAGTGCTGTGAGATACTGTCTATTAGGACAGGAGCGCTGTGAGATACTGTCTATGAGGAGGACAGGAGTGCTGTGAGATACTGTCTATGAGGACAGGAGCGCTGTGAGATACTGTCTATGAGGACAGGAGCGCTGTGAGATACTGTCTATGACGAGGACAGGAGTGCTGTGAGATATTGTCTATGAGGACAGGAGCGCTGTGAGATACTATCTATGAGGAGGACAGGAGCGCTGTGAGATACTCTCTATGAGGAGGACAGGAGCGCTGTGAGATACTGTCTATAAGGACAGCAGCCCTGTGAGGTACTGTCTATGAGGACAGGAGCGCTGTGAGATACTGTCTACTAGGACAGGAGTGCTGTGAGATACTGTCTACTAGGAGCACAGGAATGCTGTGAGATACTGTCTATGAGGACAGGAGTGCTGTGAGATACTGTCTACTAGGAGGACAGGAGTGCTGTGAGATACTGTCGATGAGGACAGGAGCGCTGTGAGATACTGTCTATGAGGAGGACAGGAGCGCTGTGAGATACTGTCTATGAGGACAGGAGCGCTGTGAGATATTGTCTATGAGGACAGGAGCGCTGTGAGATACTGTCTATGAGGAGGACAGGAGCGCTGTGAGATACTGTCTTCTAGGACAGGAGCGCTGTGAGATACTGTCTATGAGGACAGGAGTGCTGTGAGATACTGTCTACTAGGAGGACAGGAGTGCTGTGAGATACTGTCTTCTAGGACAGGAGCGCTGTGAGATACTGTCTATGAGGACAGGAGTGCTGTGAGATACTGTCTATGAGGAGGACAGGAGCGCTGTGAGATACAGTCT
This sequence comes from Rattus norvegicus, assembly GCF_021556685.1. Lineage (NCBI taxonomy): Eukaryota > Metazoa > Chordata > Mammalia > Rodentia > Muridae > Rattus > Rattus norvegicus. The sequence goes on along the minus strand of NC_141537.1, from coordinate 11,068,798 downwards.
ATAAGGACAGGAGTGCTGTGAGATACTGTCTATGAGGAGGACAGGAGTGCTGTGAGATACTGTCTATGAGGAGGACAGGAGTGTTGTGAGATACTGTCTATGAGGACAGGAGTGCTCTGAGATACTGTCTATGAGGACAGGAGCGCTGTGAGATACTGTCTATGAGGAGTACAGGAGTGCTGTGAGATACTGTCTATGAGGATAGGAGCGCTGTGAGATACTGTCTATGAGGAGAGGAGTGCTGTGAGATACTGTCTATGAGGACAGGAGCACTGTGTGTTACTGTCTATGAGGAGGACAGGAGTGCTGTGAGATACTGTGTATGAGGACTGGAGTGCTGTGAGATACTCTTTATGAGGACAGGAGTGCTGTGAGATACTGTCTATGAGGACAGGAGCGCTGTGAGATACTGTTTATGAGGACAGCAGCGCTGTGAGATACTGTCTATGAGGAGGACAGGAGTGCTGTGAGATACTGTCTATGAGGACAGGAGCGCTGTGAGATACTGTCTATAAGGAGGACAGGAGAGCTGTGAGATACTGTCTATGAGGAGGACAGGAGCGCTGACAGATACTGTCTATAAGGACAGGAGCGCTGTGAGATACTGTCTACTAGGACAGGAGTGTTGTGAGATACTGTCTACTAGGAGGACAGGAATGCTGTGAGATACTGTCTATGAGGACAGGAATGCTGTGAGATACTGTCTACTAGGAGGACATGAGTGCTGTGAGATACTGTCTTCTAGGACAGGAGCGCTGTGAGATACTGTCTATGAGGACAGGAGTGCTGTGAGATACTGTCTATGAGGAGGACAGGAGTGCTGTGAAATCATGTCTATGAGGACAGGAGCGCTGTGAGATTCTGTCTATGAGGAGGACATGAGCGCTGTGAGATACTGTCTATGAGGAGGACAGGAGTGCTGTGAGATACTGTGTATGAGGAGGACTGGAGTGCTGTGAGATACTTTCTATGAGGACAGGAGTGCTGTGAGATACTGTCTATGAGGACAGGAGCGCTGTGAGATACTGTCTATGAGGAGGACAGGAGTGTTGTGAGATACTGTGTATGAGGACAGGAGTGCTGTGAGATACTGTCTATGAGGCAGGAGCGCTGTGAGATACTGTCTATGAGGAGGACAAGAGTGCTGTGAGATAATGTCTATGAGGACAGGAGCGCTGTGAGATACTGTCTATGAGGAGGACAGGAGTGCTGTGAGATACTGTCTATGAGGACAGGAGCGCTGTGAGATACTATCTATGAGGAGGACAGGAGAGCTGTGAGATACTGTCTATGAGGAGGACTGGAGCGCTGTCAGATACTGTCTATAAGGACAGGAGCGCTGTGAGATACTGTCTACTAGGACAGGAGTGTTGTGAGATACTGTCTACTAGGAGGACAGGAATGCTGTGAGATACTGTCTATGAGGACAGGAGTGCTGTGAGATACTGTCTACTAGGAGGACAGGAGTGCTGTGAGATACTGTCTTCTAGGACAGGAGCGCTGTGAGATACTGTCTATGAGGACAGGAGTGCTGTGAGATACTGTCTATGAGGAGGACAGGAGTGCTGTGAGATCATGTCTATGAGGACAGGAGCGCTGTGAGATACTGTCTATGAGGAGGACATGAGCGCTGTGAGATACTGTCTATGAGGAGGACAGGAGCGCTGTGAGATACTGTCTCTGAGGACAGGAGTGCTGTGAGATACTGTGTATGAGGAGGACAGGAGTGCTGTGAGATACTTTCTATGAGGACAGGAGTGCTGTGAGATACTGTCTATGAGGACAGGAGCGCTGTGAGATACTGTCTATGAGGAGGACAGGAGTGCTGTGAGATCTGTCTATGAGGACAGGAGCGCTGTGAGATACTGTCTATGAGGACAGGAGCGCTGTGAGATACTGTCTATGAGGACAGGAGTGGTGTGAGATACTGTCTATGAGGACAGGAGCCCTGTGAGATACTGTCTATGAAGACAGGAGTGCTGTGAGATACTGTGTATGAGGACAGGAGTGCTGTGAGATACTGTCTATTAGGACAGGAGCGCTGTGAGATACTGTCTATGAGGAGGACAGGAGTGCTGTGAGATACTGTCTATGAGGACAGGAGCGCTGTGAGATACTGTCTATGAGGACAGGAGCGCTGTGAGATACTGTCTATGAGGAGGACAGGAGTGCTGTGAGATATTGTCTATGAGGACAGGAGCGCTGTGAGATACTATCTATGAGGAGGACAGGAGCGCTGTGAGATACTCTCTATGAGGAGGACAGGAGCGCTGTGAGATACTGTCTATAAGGACAGCAGCCCTGTGAGGTACTGTCTATGAGGACAGGAGTGCTGTGAGATACTGTCTACTAGGACAGGAGTGCTGTGAGATACTGTCTACTAGGAGGACAGGAATGCTGTGAGATACTGTCTATGAGGACAGGAGTGCTGTGAGATACTGTCTACTAGGAGGACAGGAGTGCTGTGAGATACTGTCGATGAGGACAGGAGCGCTGTGAGATACTGTCTATGAGGAGGACAGGAGCGCTGTGAGATACTGTCTATGAGGACAGGAGCGCTGTGAGATATTGTCTATGAGGACAGGAGCGCTGTGAGATACTGTCTATGAGGAGGACAGGAGCGCTGTGAGATACAGTCTATAAGGACAGGAGCGCTGTGAGATACTGTCTATGAGGAGGACAGGAGTGTTGTGAGATACTGTGTATGAGGACAGGAGTGCTGTGAGATACTGTCTATGAGGCAGGAGCGCTGTGAGATACTGTCTATGAGGAGGACAAGAGTGCTGTGAGATAATGTCTATGAGGACAGGAGCGCTGTGAGATACTGTCTATGAGGAGGACAGGAGTGCTGTGAGATACTGTCTATGAGGACAGGAGCGCTGTGAGATACTATCTATGAGGAGGACAGGAGAGCTGTGAGATACTGTCTATGAGGAGGACTGGAGCGCTGTCAGATACTGTCTATAAGGACAGGAGCGCTGTGTGATACTGTCTACTAGGACAGGAGTGTTGTGAGATACTGTCTACTAGGAGGACAGGAATGCTGTGAGATACTGTCTATGAGGACAGGAGTGCTGTGAGATACTGTCTACTAGGAGGACAGGAGTGCTGTGAGATACTGTCTTCTAGGACAGGAGCGCTGTGAGATACTGTCTATGAGGACAGGAGTGCTGTGAGATACTGTCTATGAGGAGGAGAGGAGTGCTGTGAGATCATGTCTATGAGGACAGGAGCGCTGTGAGATACTGTCTATGAGGAGGACACGAGCGCTGTGAGATACTGTCTATGAGGAGGACAGGAGCGCTGTGAGATACTGTCTCTGAGGACAGGAGTGCTGTGAGATACTGTGTATGAGGAGGACAGGAGTGCTGTGAGATACTTTCTATGAGGACAGGAGTGCTGTTAGATACTGTCTATGAGGACAGGAGCGCTGTGAGATACTGTCTATGAAGAGGACAGGAGTGCTGTGAGATCTGTCTATGAGGACAGGAGCGCTGTGAGATACTGTCTATGAGGACAGGAGCGCTGTGAGATACTGTCTATGAGGACAGGAGTGGTGTGAGATACTGTCTATGAGGACAGGAGCCCTGTGAGATACTGTCTATGAAGACAGGAGTGCTGTGAGATACTGTGTATGAGGACAGGAGTGCTGTGAGATACTGTCTATTAGGACAGGAGCGCTGTGAGATACTGTCTATGAGGAGGACAGGAGTGCTGTGAGATACTGTCTATGAGGACAGGAGCGCTGTGAGATACTGTCTATGAGGACAGGAGCGCTGTGAGATACTGTCTATGAGGAGGACAGGAGTGCTGTGAGATATTGTCTATGAGGACAGGAGCGCTGTGAGATACTATCTATGAGGAGGACAGGAGCGCTGTGAGATACTCTCTATGAGGAGGACAGGAGCGCTGTGAGATACTGTCTATAAGGACAGCAGCCCGGTGAGGTACTGTCTATGAGGACAGGAGTGCTGTGAGATACTGTCTACTAGGACAGGAGTGCTGTGAGATACTGTCTACTAGGAGGACAGGAATGCTGTGAGATACTGTCTATGAGGACAGGAGTGCTGTGAGATACTGTCTACTAGGAGGACAGGAGTGCTGTGAGATACTGTCGATGAGGACAGGAGCGCTGTGAGATACTGTCTATGAGGAGGACAGGAGCGCTGTGAGATACTGTCTATGAGGACAGGAGCGCTGTGAGATATTGTCTATGAGGACAGGAGCGCTGTGAGATACTGTCTATGAGGAGGACAGGAGCGCTGTGAGATACAGTCTATAAGGACAGGAGTGCTGTGAGATACTGTGTATGAGGAGGACAGGAGTGCTGTGAGATACTGTGTATGAGGACAGGAGTGCTGTGAGATACTGTCTATGAGGACAGGAGCACTGTGAGTTACTGTCTATGAGGAGGACAGGAGTGCTGTGAGATACTGTCTATGAGGACAGGAGTGTTGTGAGATACTCTTTATGAGGACATGAGCGCTGTGAGATACTGTCTATGAGGAGGACAGGAGCGCTGTGAGACACTATCTATGAGGAGGACAGGAGAGCTGTGAGATACTGTCTATGAGGAGGACTGGAGCGCTGTCAGATACTGTCTATAAGGACAGGAGCGCTGTGAGATACTGTCTACTAGGACAGGAGTGTTGTGAGATACTGTCTACTAGGAGGACAGGAATGCTGTGAGATACGGTCGATGAGGACAGGAGTGCTGTGAGATACTGTCTACTAGGAGGACAGGAGTGCTGTGAGATACTGTCTTCTAGGACAGGAGCGCTGTGAGATACTGTCTATGAGGACAGGAATGCTGTGAGATACTGTCTATGAGGAGGACAGGAGTGCTGTGAGATCATGTCTATGAGGACAGGAGCGCTGTGAGATACTGTCTATGAGGAGGACATGAGCGCTGTGAGATACTGTCTATGAGGCGGACAGGAGCGCTGTGAGATACTGTCTCTGAGGACAGGAGTGCTGTGAGATACTGTGTATGAGGAGGACAGGAGTGCTGTGAGATACTTTCTATGAGGACAGGTGTGCTGTGAGATACTGTCTATGAGGACAGGAGCGCTGTGAGATACTGTCTATGAGGAGGACAGGAGTGCTGTGAGATCTGTCTATGAGGACAGGAGCGCTGTGAGATACTGTCTATGAGGACAGGAGCGCTGTGAGATACTGTCTATGAGGACAGGAGTGGTGTGAGATACTGTCTATGAGGACAGGAGCCCTGTGAGATACTGTCTATGAAGACAGGAGTCCTGTGAGATACTGTGTATGAGGACAGGAGTGCTGTGAGATACTGTCTATTAGGACAGGAGCGCTGTGAGATACTGTCTATGAGGAGGACAGGAGTGCTGTGAGATACTGTCTATGAGGACAGGAGCGCTGTGAGATACTGTCTATGAGGACAGGAGCGCTGTGAGATACTGTCTATGAGGAGGACAGGAGTGCTGTGAGATATTGTCTATGAGGACAGGAGCGCTGTGAGATACTATCTATGAGGAGGACAGGAGCGCTGTGAGATACTCTCTATGAGGAGGACAGGAGCGCTGTGAGACACTGTCTATAAGGACAGCAGCCCTGTGAGATACTGTCTATGAGGACAGGAGCGCTGTGAGATACTGTCTATGAGGAGTACAGGTGTGCTTTGAGATACTGTCTACTAGGACAGGAGCGCTGTGAGATACTGTCTATGAGGACAGGAGTGCTGTGAGATACTGTGTATGAGGAGGACAGGAGTGCTGTGAGATACTGTCTATGAGGACAGGTGTGCTTTGAGATACTGTCTACTAGGACAGGAGCGCTGTGAGATACTGTCTATGAGGACAGGAGTGCTGTGAGATACTGTCTATGAGGACAAGAGCGCTGTGAGATACTGTCTATGAGGAGGACAGGAGCGCTGTGAGATACTGTCTCTGAGGACAGGAGTGCTGTGAGATACTGTGTATGAGGAGGACAGGAGTGCTGTGAGATACTTTCTATGAGGACAGGAGTGCTGTGAGATACTGTCTATGAGGACAGGAGCGCTGTGAGATACTGTCTATGAGGAGGACAGGAGTGCTGTGAGATCTGTCTATGAGGACAGGAGCGCTGTGAGATACTGTCTATGAGGAGGACAGGAGTGCTGTGAGATACTGTCTATGAGGACAGGAGCGCTTTGAGATACTGTCTATGAGGACAGGAGCGCTGTGAGATACTGTCTATGAGGACAGGAGTGGTGTGAGATACTGTCTATGAGGACAGGAGCCCTGTGAGATACTGTCTATGAAGACAGGAGTGTTGTGAGATACTGTCTATGAGGAGGACTGGAGCGCTGTCAGATACTGTCTATAAGGACAGGAGCGCTGTGAGATACTGTCTACTAGGACAGGAGTGTTGTGAGATACTGTCTACTAGGAGGACAGGAATGCTGTGAGATACTGTCTATGAGGACAGGAGTGCTGTGAGATACTGTCTACTAGGAGGACAGGAGTGCTGTGAGATACTGTCTTCTAGGACAGGAGCGCTGTGAGATACTGTCTATGAGGACAGGAGTGCTGTGAGATACTGTCTATGAGGAGGACAGGAGTGCTGTGAGATCATGTCTATGAGGACAGGAGCGCTGTGAGATACTGTCTATGAGGAGGACATGAGCGCTGTGAGATACTGTCTATGAGGAGGACAGGAGCGCTGTGAGATACTGTCTCTGAGGACAGGAGTGCTGTGAGATACTGTGTATGAGGAGGACAGGAGTGCTGTGAGATACTTTCTATGAGGACAGGAGTGCTGTGAGATACTGTCTATGAGGACAGGAGCGCTGTGAGATACTGTCTATGAGGAGGACAGGAGTGCTGTGAGATCTGTCTATGAGGACAGGAGCGCTGTGAGATACTGTCTATGAGGACAGGAGCGCTGTGAGATACTGTCTATGAGGACAGGAGTGGTGTGAGATACTGTCTATGAGGACAGGAGCCCTGTGAGATACTGTCTATGAAGACAGGAGTGCTGTGAGATACTGTGTATGAGGACAGGAGTGCTGTGAGATACTGTCTATTAGGACAGGAGCGCTGTGAGATACTGTCTATGAGGAGGACAGGAGCGCTGTGAGATACTGTCTATGAGGACAGGAGCGCTGTGAGATACTGTCTATGAGGAGGACAGCAGTGCTGTGAGATATTGTCTATGAGGACAGGAGCGCTGTGAGATACTATCTATGAGGAGGACAGGAGCGCTGTGAGATACTCTCTATGAGGAGGACAGGAGCGCTGTGAGATACTGTCTATAAGGACAGCAGCCCTGTGAGGTACTGTCTATGAGGACAGGAGTGCTGTGAGATACTGTCTACTAGGACAGGAGTGCTGTGAGATACTGTCTACTAGGAGGACAGGAATGCTGTGAGATACTGTCTATGAGGACAGGAGTGCTGTGAGATACTGTCTACTAGGAGGACAGGAGTGCTGTGAGATACTGTCGATGAGGACAGGAGCGCTGTGAGATACTGTCGATGAGGAGGACAGGAGCGCTGTGAGATACTGTCTATGAGGAGGACAGGAGCGCTGTGAGATACTGTCTATGAGGACAGGAGCGCTGTGAGATATTGTCTATGAGGACAGGAGCGCTGTGAGATACTGTCTATGAGGAGGACAGGAGTGCTGTGAGATATTGTCTATGAGGACAGGAGCGCTGTGAGATACTATCTATGAGGAGTACAGGAGCGCTGTGAGATACTCTCTATGAGGAGGACAGGAGCGCTGTGAGATACTGTCTATAAGGACAGCAGCCCTGTGAGGTACTGTCTTTGAGGACAGGAGCGCTGTGAGATACTGTCTACTAGGACAGGAGTGCTGTGAGATACTGTCTACTAGGACAGGAGTGCTGTGAGATACTGTCTACTAGGAGGACAGGAATGTTGTGAGACACTGTCTATGAGGACAGGAGTGCTGTGAGATACTGTCTACTAGGAGGACAGGAATGCTGTGAGATACTGTCTATGAGGACAGGAGTGCTGTGAGATACTGTCGATGAGGACAGGAGCGCTGTGAGATACTGTCTATGAGGAGGACAGGAGCGCTGTGAGATACTGTCTATGAGGACAGGAGCGCTGTGAGATATTGTCTATGAGGACAGGAGCGCTGTGAGATACTGTCTATGAGGAGGACAGGAGCGCTGTGAGATACAGTCTATAAGGACAGGAGTGCTGTGAGATACTGTCTATGAGGAGGACAGGAGTGCTGTGAGATACTGTCTATGAGGACAGGAGTGCTGTGAGATACTGTCTATGAGGACAGGAGCACTGTGAGTTACTGTCTATGAGGAGGACAGGAGTGCTGTGAGATACTGTCTATGAGGACAGGAGTGTTGTGAGATACTCTTTATGAGGACATGAGCGCTGTGAGATACTGTCTATGAGGAGGACAGGAGCGCTGTGAGATACTGTCTCTGAGGACAGGAGTGCTGTGAGATACTGTGTATGAGGAGGACAGGAGTGCTGTGAGATACTGTCTATGAGGACAGGAGTGCTGTGAGATACTGTCTATGAGGACAGGAGCGCTGTGAGATACTGTCTATGAGGAGTACAGGTGTGCTGTGAGATACTGTCTACTAGGACAGGAGCGCTGTGAGATACTGTCTATGAGGACAGGAGTGCTGTGAGATACTGTCTATGAGGACAAGAGCGCTGTGAGATACTGTCTATGAGGAGGACAGGAGCGCTGTGAGATACTGTCTCTGAGGACAGGAGTGCTGTGAGATACTGTGTATGAGGAGGACAGGAGTGCTGTGAGATACTTTCTATGAGGACAGGAGTGCTGTGAGATACTGTCTATGAGGACAGGAGCGCTGTGAGATACTGTCTATGAGGAGGACAGGAGTGCTGTGAGATCTGTCTATGAGGACAGGAGCGCTGTGAGATACTGTCTATGAGGACAGGAGCGCTGTGAGATACTGTCTATGAGGACAGGAGTGGTGTGAGATACTGTCTATGAGGACAGGAGCCCTGTGAGATACTGTCTATGAAGACAGGAGTGCTGTGAGATACTGTGTATGAGGACAGGAGTGCTGTGAGATACTGTCTATTAGGACAGGAGCGCTGTGAGATACTGTCTATGAGGAGGACAGGAGTGCTCTGAGATACTGTCTATGAGGACAGGAGCGCTGTGAGATACTGTCTATGAGGACAGGAGCGCTGTGAGATACTGTCTATGAGGAGGACAGGAGTGCTGTGAGATATTGTCTATGAGGACAGGAGCGCTGTGAGATACTATCTATGAGGAGGACAGGAGCGCTGTGAGATACTCTCTATGAGGAGGACAGGAGCGCTGTGAGATACTGTCTATAAGGCCAGCAGCCCTGTGAGGTACTGTCTATGAGGACAGGAGCGCTGTGAGATACTGTCTACTAGGACAGGAGTGCTGTGAGATACTGTCTACTAGGAGCACAGGAATGCTGTGAGATACTGTCTATGAGGACAGGAGTGCTGTGAGATACTGTCTACTAGGAGGACAGGAGTGCTGTGAGATACTGTCGATGAGGACAGGAGCGCTGTGAGATACTGTCTATGAGGAGGACAGGAGCGCTGTGAGATACTGTCTATGAGGACAGGAGCGCTGTGAGATATTGTCTATGAGGACAGGAGCGCTGTGAGATACTGTCTATGAGGAGGACAGGAGCGCTGTGAGATACAGTCTATAAGGACAGGAGTGCTGTGAGATACTGTGTATGAGGAGGACAGGAGTGCTGTGAGATACTGTCTATGAGGACAGGAGTGCTGTGAGATACTGTCTATGAGGACAGGAGCACTGTGAGTTACTGTCTATGAGGAGGACAGGAGTGCTGTGAGATACTGTCTATGAGGACAGGAGTGCTGTCAGATACTGTCTATGAGGACAGGAGTGCTGTGAGATACTGTCTATGAGGAGGACAGGAGTGCTGTTAGATACTGTCTATGAGGAGGACAGGAGCGCTGTGAGATACTGTCTATGAGGAGGACAGGAGTGCTGTGAGATACTGTCTATGAGGAGGACAGAAGCGCTGTGAGATACTGTCTATGAGGAGGACATGAGCGCTGTGAGATCTGTCTATGAGGACAGGAGCGCTGTGAGATACTGTCTATGAGGACAGGAGCGCTGTGAGATACTGTCTATGAGGACAGGAGTGGTGTGAGATACTGTCTATGAGGACAGGAGCCCTGTGAGATACTGTCTATGAAGACAGGAGTCCTGTGAGATACTGTGTATGAGGACAGGAGTGCTGTGAGATACTGTCTATTAGGACAGGAGCGCTGTGAGATACTGTCTATGAGGAGGACAGGAGTGCTGTGAGATACTGTCTATGAGGACAGGAGCGCTGTGAGATACTGTCTATGAGGACAGGAGCGCTGTGAGATACTGTCTATGAGGAGGACAGGAGTGCTGTGAGATATTGTCTATGAGGACAGGAGCGCTGTGAGATACTATCTATGAGGAGGACAGGAGCGCTGTGAGATACTCTCTATGAGGAGGACAGGAGCGCTGTGAGATACTGTGTATAAGGACAGCAGCCCTGTGAGATACTGTCTATGAGGACAGGAGCCCTGTGAGATACTGTCTATGAGGAGTACAGGTGTGCTTTGAGATACTGTCTACTAGGACAGGAGCGCTGTGAGATACTGTCTATGAGGACAGGAGTGCTGTGAGATACTGTGTATGAGGAGGACAGGAGTGCTGTGAGATACTGTCTATGAGGACAGGTGTGCTTTGAGATACTGTCTACTAGGACAGGAGCGCTGTGAGATACTGTCTATGAGGACAGGAGTGCTGTGAGATACTGTCTATGAGGACAAGAGCGCTGTGAGATACTGTCTATGAGGAGAACAGGAGCGCTGTGAGATACTGTCTCTGAGGACAGGAGTGCTGTGAGATACTGTGTATGAGGAGGACAGGAGTGCTGTGAGATACTTTCTATGAGGACAGGAGTGCTGTGAGATACTGTCTATGAGGACAGGAGCGCTGTGAGATACTGTCTATGAGGAGGACAGGAGTGCTGTGAGATCTGTCTATGAGGACAGGAGCGCTGTGAGATACTGTCCATGAGGAGGACAGGAGTGCTGTGAGATACTGTCTATGAGGACAGGAGCGCTTTGAGATACTGTCTATGAGGACAGGAGCGCTGTGAGATACTGTCTATGAGGACAGGAGTGGTGTGAGATACTGTCTATGAGGACAGGAGCCCTGTGAGATACTGTCTATGAAGACAGGAGTGTTGTGAGATACTGTCTATGAGGAGGACTGCAGCGCTGTCAGATACTGTCTATAAGGACAGGAGCGCTGTGAGATACTGTCTACTAGGACAGGAGTGTTGTGAGATACTGTCTACTAGGAGGACAGGAATGCTGTGAGATACTGTCTATGAGGACAGGAGTGCTGTGAGATACTGTCTACTAGGAGGACAGGAGTGCTGTGAGATACTGTCTTCTAGGACAGGAGCGCTGTGAGATACTGTCTATGAGGACAGGAGTGCTGTGAGATACTGTCTATGAGGAGGACAGGAGTGCTGTGAGATCATGTCTATGAGGACAGGAGCGCTGTGAGATACTGTCTATGAGGAGGACATGAGCGCTGTGAGATACTGTCTATGAGGAGGACAGGAGCGCTGTGAGATACTGTCTCTGAGGACAGGAGTGCTGTGAGATACTGTGTATGAGGAGGACAGGAGTGCTGTGAGATCTGTCTATGAGGACAGGAGCGCTGTGAGATACTGTCTATGAGGACAGGAGCGCTGTGAGATACTGTCTATGAGGACAGGAGTGGTGTGAGATACTGTCTATGAGGACAGGAGCCCTGTGAGATACTGTCTATGAAGACAGGAGTGCTGTGAGATACTGTGTATGAGGACAGGAGTGCTGTGAGATACTGTCTATTAGGACAGGAGCGCTGTGAGATACTGTCTATGAGGAGGACAGGAGTGCTGTGAGATACTGTCTATGAGGACAGGAGCGCTGTGAGATACTGTCTATGAGGACAGGAGTGGTGTTTGAAACTGTCTATGAGGACAGGAGCCCTGTGAGATACTGTCTATGAAGACAGGAGTCCTGTGAGATACTGTGTATGAGGACAGGAGTGCTGTGAGATACTGTCTATTAGGACAGGAGCGCTGTGAGATACTGTCTATGAGGAGGACAGGAGTGCTGTGAGATACTGTCTATGAGGACAGGAGCGCTGTGAGATACTGTCTATGAGGACAGGAGCGCTGTGAGATACTGTCTATGAGGAGGACAGGAGTGCTGTGAGATATTGTCTATGAGGACAGGAGCGCTGTGAGATACTATCTATGAGGAGGACAGGAGCGCTGTGAGATACTCTCTATGAGGAGGACAGGAGCGCTGTGAGATACTGTCTATAAGGACAGCAGCCCTGTGAGATACTGTCTATGAGGACCGGAGCGCTGTGAGATACTGTCTATGAGGAGTACAGGTGTGCTTTGAGATACTGTCTACTAGGACAGGAGCGCTGTGAGATACTGTCTATGAGGACAGGAGTGCTGTGAGATACTGTGTATGAGGAGGACAGGAGTGCTGTGAGATACTGTCTATGAGGACAGGTGTGCTTTGAGATACTGTCTACTAGGACAGGAGCGCTGTGAGATACTGTCTATGAGGACAGGAGTGCTGTGAGATACTGTCTATTAGGACAAGAGCGCTGTGAGATACTGTCTATGAGGAGGACAGGAGCGCTGTGAGATAATGTCTCTGAGGACAGGAGTGCTGTGAGATACTGTGTATGAGGAGGACAGGAGTGCTGTGAGATACTTTCTATGAGGACAGGAGTGCTGTGAGATACTGTCTATGAGGACAGGAGCGCTGTGAGATACTGTCTATGAGGAGGACAGGAGTGCTGTGAGATCTGTCTATGAGGACAGGTGTGCTTTGAGATACTGTCTACTAGGACAGGAGCGCTGTGAGATACTGTCTATGAGGACAGGAGTGCTGTGAGATACTGTCTATTAGGACAAGAGCGCTGTGAGATACTGTCTATGAGGAGGACAGGAGCGCTGTGAGATAATGTCTCTGAGGACAGGAGTGCTGTGAGATACTGTGTATGAGGAGGACAGGAGTGCTGTGAGATACTTTCTATGAGGACAGGAGTGCTGTGAGATACTGTCTATGAGGACAGGAGCGCTGTGAGATACTGTCTATGAGGAGGACAGGAGTGCTGTGAGATCTGTCTATGAGGACAGGAGCGCTGTGAGATACTGTCCATGAGGAGGACAGGAGTGCTGTGAGATACTGTCTATGAGGACAGGAGCGCTTTGAGATACTGTCTATGAGGACAGGAGCGCTGTGAGATACTGTCTATGAGGACAGGAGTGGTGTGAGATACTGTCTATGAGGACAGGAGCCCTGTGAGATACTGTCTATGAAGACAGGAGTGTTGTGAGATACTGTCTATGAGGAGGACTGGAGCGCTGTCAGATACTGTCTATAAGGACAGGAGCGCTGTGAGATACTGTCTACTAGGACAGGAGTGTTGTGAGATACTGTCTACTAGGAGGACAGGAATGCTGTGAGATACTGTCTATGAGGACAGGAGTGCTGTGAGATACTGTCTACTAGGAGGACAGGAGTGCTGTGAGATACTGTCTTCTAGGACAGGAGCGCTGTGAGATACTGTCTATGAGGACAGGAGTGCTGTGAGATACTGTCTATGAGGAGGACAGGAGTGCTGTAGATCATGTCTATGAGGACAGGAGCGCTGTGAGATACTGTCTATGAGGAGGACATGAGCGCTGTGAGATACTGTCTATGAGGAGGACAGGAGCGCTGTGAGATACTGTCTCTGAGGACAGGAGTGCTGTGAGATACTGTGTATGAGGAGGACAGGAGTGCTGTGAGATACTTTCTATGAGGACAGGAGTGCTGTGAGATACTGTCTATGAGGACAGGAGCGCTGTGAGATACTGTCTATGAGGAGGACAGGAGTGCTGTGAGATCTGTCTATGAGGACAGGAGCGCTGTGAGATACTGTCTATGAGGACAGGAGCGCTGTGAGATACTGTCTATGAGGACTGGAGTGGTGTGAGATACTGTCTATGAGGAGGACAGGAGTGCTGTGAGATATTGTCTATGAGGACAGGAGCGCTGTGAGATACTATCTATGAGGAGGACAGGAGCGCTGTGAGATACTCTTTATGAGGAGGACAGGAGCGCTGTGAGATACTGTCTATAAGGACAGCAGCCCTGTGAGGTACTGTCTTTGAGGACAGGAGCGCTGTTAGATACTGTCTACTAGGACAGGAGTGCTGTGAGATACTGTCTACTAGGACAGGAGTGCTGTGAGATACTGTCTACTAGGAGGACAGGAATGTTGTGAGATACTGTCTATGAGGACAGGAGTGCTGTGAGATACTGTCTATGAGGAGGACAGGAGCGCTGTGAGATACTGTCTATGAGGAGGACAGGAGTGCTGTGAGATACTGTCTATGAGGAGGACAGAAGCGCTGTGAGATACTGTCTATGAGGAGGACATGAGCGCTGTGAGATACTGTCTATGAGGCGGACAGGAGCGCTGTGAGATACTGTCTCTGAGGACAGGAGTGCTGTGAGATACTGTGTATGAGGAGGACAGGAGTGCTGTGAGATACTTTCTATGAGGACAGGTGTGCTGTGAGATACTGTCTATGAGGACAGGAGCGCTGTGAGATACTGTCTATGAGGAGGACAGGAGTGCTGTGAGATCTGTCTATGAGGACAGGAGCGCTGTGAGATACTGTCTATGAGGACAGGAGCGCTGTGAGATACTGTCTATGAGGACAGGAGTGGTGTGAGATACTGTCTATGAGGACAGGAGCCCTGTGAGATACTGTCTATGAAGACAGGAGTCCTGTGAGATACTGTGTATGAGGACAGGAGTGCTGTGAGATACTGTCTATTAGGACAGGAGCGCTGTGAGATACTGTCTATGAGGAGGACAGGAGTGCTGTGAGATACTGTCTATGAGGACAGGAGCGCTGTGAGATACTGTCTATGAGGACAGGAGCGCTGTGAGATACTGTCTATGAGGAGGACAGGAGTGCTGTGAGATATTGTCTATGAGGACAGGAGCGCTGTGAGATACTATCTATGAGGAGGACAGGAGCGCTGTGAGATACTCTCTATGAGGAGGACAGGAGCGCTGTGAGATACTGTCTATAAGGACAGCAGCCCTGTGAGATACTGTCTATGAGGACAGGAGCGCTGTGAGATACTGTCTATGAGGAGTACAGGTGTGCTTTGAGATACTGTCTACTAGGACAGGAGCGCTGTGAGATACTGTCTATGAGGACAGGAGTGCTGTGAGATACTGTGTATGAGGAGGACAGGAGTGCTGTGAGATACTGTCTATGAGGACAGGTGTGCTTTGAGATACTGTCTACTAGGACAGGAGCGCTGTGAGATACTGTCTATGAGGACAGGAGTGCTGTGAGATACTGTCTATGAGGACAAGAGCGCTGTGAGATACTGTCTATGAGGAGGACAGGAGCGCTGTGAGATACTGTCTCTGAGGACAGGAGTGCTGTGAGATACTGTGTATGAGGAGGACAGGAGTGCTGTGAGATACTTTCTATGAGGACAGGAGTGCTGTGAGATACTGTCTATGAGGACAGGAGCGCTGTGAGATACTGTCTATGAGGAGGACAGGAGTGCTGTGAGATCTGTCTATGAGGACAGGAGCGCTGTGAGATACTGTCTATGAGGAGGACAGGAGTGCTGTGAGATACTGTCTATGAGGAAAGGAGCGCTTTGAGATACTGTCTATGAGGACAGGAGCGCTGTGAGATACTGTCTATGAGGACAGGAGTGGTGTGAGATACTGTCTATGAGGACAGGAGCCCTGTGAGATACTGTCTATGAAGACAGGAGTGTTGTGAGATACTGTCTATGAGGAGGACTGGAGCGCTGTCAGATACTGTCTATAAGGACAGGAGCGCTGTGAGATACTGTCTACTAGGACAGGAGTGTTGTGAGATACTGTCTACTAGGAGGACAGGAATGCTGTGAGATACTGTCTATGAGGACAGGAGTGCTGTGAGATACTGTCTACTAGGAGGACAGGAGTGCTGTGAGATACTGTCTTCTAGGACAGGAGCGCTGTGAGATACTGTCTATGAGGACAGGAGTGCTGTGAGATACTGTCTATGAGGAGGACAGGAGTGCTGTGAGATCATGTCTATGAGGACAGGAGCGCTGTGAGATACTGTCTATGAGGAGGACATGAGCGCTGTGAGATACTGTCTATGAGGAGGACAGGAGCGCTGTGAGATACTGTCTCTGAGGACAGGAGTGCTGTGAGATACTGTGTATGAGGAGGACAGGAGTGCTGTGAGATACTTTCTATGAGGACAGGAGTGCTGTGAGATACTGTCTATGAGGACAGGAGCGCTGTGAGATACTGTCTATGAGGAGGACAGGAGTGCTGTGAGATCTGTCTATGAGGACAGGAGCGCTGTGAGATACTGTCTATGAGGACAGGAGCGCTGTGAGATACTGTCTATGAGGACAGGAGTGGTGTGAGATACTGTCTATGAGGACAGGAGCCCTGTGAGATACTGTCTATGAAGACAGGAGTGCTGTGAGATACTGTGTATGAGGACAGGAGTGCTGTGAGATACTGTCTATTAGGACAGGAGCGCTGTGAGATACTGTCTATGAGGAGGACAGGAGTGCTGTGAGATACTGTCTATGAGGACAGGAGCGCTGTGAGATACTGTCTATGAGGACAGGAGCGCTGTGAGATACTGTCTATGAGGAGGACAGGAGTGCTGTGAGATATTGTCTATGAGGACAGGAGCGCTGTGAGATACTATCTATGAGGAGGACAGGAGCGCTGTGAGATACTCTCTATGAGGAGGACAGGAGCGCTGTGAGATACTGTCTATAAGGACAGCAGCCCTGTGAGGTACTGTCTTTGAGGACAGGAGCGCTGTGAGATACTGTCTACTAGGACAGGAGTGCTGTGAGATACTGTCTACTAGGACAGGAGTGCTGTGAGATACTGTCTACTAGGAGGACAGGAATGTTGTGAGATACTGTCTATGAGGACAGGAGTGCTGTGAGATACTGTCTACTAGGAGGACAGGAATGCTGTGAGATACTGTCTATGAGGACAGGAGTGCTGTGAGATACTGTCGATGAGGACAGGAGCGCTGTGAGATACTGTCTATGAGGAGGACAGGAGCGCTGTGAGATACTGTCTATGAGGACAGGAGCGCTGTGAGATATTGTCTATGAGGACAGGAGCGCTGTGAGATACTGTCTATGAGGAGGACAGGAGCGCTGTGAGATACAGTCTATAAGGACAGGAGTGCTGTGAGATACTGTCTATGAGGAGGACAGGAGTGCTGTGAGATACTGTCTATGAGGACAGGAGTGCTGTGAGATACTGTCTATGAGGACAGGAGCACTGTGAGTTACTGTCTATGAGGAGGACAGGAGTGCTGTGAGATACTGTCTATGAGGACAGGAGTGTTGTGAGATACTCTTTATGAGGACATGAGCGCTGTGAGATACTGTCTATGAGGAGGACAGGAGCGCTGTGAGATACTGTCTCTGAGGACAGGAGTGCTGTGAGATACTGTGTATGAGGAGGACAGGAGTGCTGTGAGATACTGTCTATGAGGACAGGAGTGCTGTGAGATACTGTCTATGAGGACAGGAGCGCTGTGAGATACTGTCTATGAGGAGTACAGGTGTGCTGTGGGATACTGTCTACTAGGACAGGAGCGCTGTGAGATACTGTCTATGAGGACAGGAGTGCTGTGAGATACTGTCTATGAGGACAAGAGCGCTGTGAGATACTGTCTATGAGGAGGACAGGAGCGCTGTGAGATACTGTCTCTGAGGACAGGAGTGCTGTGAGATACTGTGTATGAGGAGGACAGGAGTGCTGTGAGATACTTTCTATGAGGACAGGAGTGCTGTGAGATACTGTCTATGAGGACAGGAGCGCTGTGAGATACTGTCTATGAGGAGGACAGGAGTGCTGTGAGATCTGTCTATGAGGACAGGAGCGCTGTGAGATACTGTCTATGAGGACAGGAGCGCTGTGAGATACTGTCTATGAGGACAGGAGTGGTGTGAGATACTGTCTATGAGGACAGGAGCCCTGTGAGATACTGTCTATGAAGACAGGAGTGCTGTGAGATACTGTGTATGAGGACAGGAGTGCTGTGAGATACTGTCTATTAGGACAGGAGCGCTGTGAGATACTGTCTATGAGGAGGACAGGAGTGCTGTGAGATACTGTCTATGAGGACAGGAGCGCTGTGAGATACTGTCTATGAGGACAGGAGCGCTGTGAGATACTGTCTATGAGGAGGACAGGAGTGCTGTGAGATATTGTCTATGAGGACAGGAGCGCTGTGAGATACTATCTATGAGGAGGACAGGAGCGCTGTGAGATACTCTCTATGAGGAGGACAGGAGCGCTGTGAGATACTGTCTATAAGGCCAGCAGCCCTGTGAGGTACTGTCTATGAGGACAGGAGCGCTGTGAGATACTGTCTACTAGGACAGGAGTGCTGTGAGATACTGTCTACTAGGAGCACAGGAATGCTGTGAGATACTGTCTATGAGGACAGGAGTGCTGTGAGATACTGTCTACTAGGAGGACAGGAGTGCTGTGAGATACTGTCGATGAGGACAGGAGCGCTGTGAGATACTGTCTATGAGGAGGACAGGAGCGCTGTGAGATACTGTCTATGAGGACAGGAGCGCTGTGAGATATTGTCTATGAGGACAGGAGCGCTGTGAGATACTGTCTATGAGGAGGACAGGAGCGCTGTGAGATACAGTCTATAAGGACAGGAGTGCTGTGAGATACTGTGTATGAGGAGGACAGGAGTGCTGTGAGATACTGTCTATGAGGACAGGAGTGCTGTGAGATACTGTCTATGAGGACAGGAGCACTGTGAGTTACTGTCTATGAGGAGGACAGGAGTGCTGTGAGATACTGTCTATGAGGACAGGAGTGCTGTCAGATACTGTCTATGAGGACAGGAGTGCTGTGAGTTACTGTCTATGAGGAGGACAGGAGTGCTGTGAGATACTGTTTATGAGGACAGCAGCGCTGTGAGATACTGTCTATGAGGAGGACAGGAGTGCTGTGAGATACTGTCTATGAGGACAGGAGTGCTGTCAGATACTGTCTATGAGGACAGGAGTGCTGTGAGATACTGTCTATGAGGAGGACAGGAGTGCTGTGAGATACTGTCTATGAGGAGGACAGGAGCGCTGTGAGATACTGTCTATGAGGAGGACAGGAGTGCTGTGAGATACTGTCTATGAGGACAGGAGCGCTGTGAGATAATGTCTATGAGGAGGACAGGAGCGCTGTGAGATACAGTCTATAAGGACAGGAGTGCTGTGAGATACTGTCTATGAGGAGGACAGGAGTGCTGTGAGATACTGTCTATGAGGACAGGAGTGCTGTGAGATACTGTCTATGAGGACAGGAGCACTGTGAGTTACTGTCTATGAGGAGGACAGGAGTGCTGTGAGATACTGTCTATGAGGAGGACAGGAGTGCTGTGAGATACTGTCTACTAGGACAGGAGTGTTGTGAGATACTGTCTACTAGGAGGACAGGAATGCTGTGAGATACTGTCTATGAGGACAGGAGTGCTGTGAGATACTGTCTACTAGGAGGACAGGAGTGCTGTGAGATACTGTCTTCTAGGACAGGAGCGCTGTGAGATACTGTCTATGAGGACAGGAGTGCTGTGAGATACTGTCTATGAGGAGGACAGGAGTGCTGTGAGATCATGTCTATGAGGACAGGAGCGCTGTGAGATACTGTCTATGAGGAGGACATGAGCGCTGTGAGATACTGTCTATGAGGAGGACAGGAGCGCTGTGAGATACTGTCTCTGAGGACAGGAGTGCTGTGAGATACTGTGTATGAGGAGGACAGGAGTGCTGTGAGATCTGTCTATGAGGACAGGAGCGCTGTGAGATACTGTCTATGAGGACAGGAGCGCTGTGAGATACTGTCTATGAGGACAGGAGTGGTGTGAGATACTGTCTATGAGGACAGGAGCCCTGTGAGATACTGTCTATGAAGACAGGAGTGCTGTGAGATACTGTGTATGAGGACAGGAGTGCTGTGAGATACTGTCTATTAGGACAGGAGCGCTGTGAGATACTGTCTATGAGGAGGACAGGAGTGCTGTGAGATACTGTCTATGAGGACAGGAGCGCTGTGAGATACTGTCTATGAGGACAGGAGTGGTGTGAGATACTGTCTATGAGGACAGGAGCCCTGTGAGATACTGTCTATGAAGACAGGAGTCCTGTGAGATACTGTGTATGAGGACAGGAGTGCTGTGAGATACTGTCTATTAGGACAGGAGCGCTGTGAGATACTGTCTATGAGGAGGACAGGAGTGCTGTGAGATACTGTCTATGAGGACAGGAGCGCTGTGAGATACTGTCTATGAGGACAGGAGCGCTGTGAGATACTGTCTATGAGGAGGACAGGAGTGCTGTGAGATATTGTCTATGAGGACAGGAGCGCTGTGAGATACTATCTATGAGGAGGACAGGAGCGCTGTGAGATACTCTCTATGAGGAGGACAGGAGCGCTGTGAGATACTGTCTATAAGGACAGCAGCCCTGTGAGATACTGTCTATGAGGACAGGAGCGCTGTGAGATACTGTCTATGAGGAGTACAGGTGTGCTTTGAGATACTGTCTACTAGGACAGGAGCGCTGTGAGATACTGTCTATGAGGACAGGAGTGCTGTGAGATACTGTCTATTAGGACAAGAGCGCTGTGAGATACTGTCTATGAGGAGGACAGGAGCGCTGTGAGATAATGTCTCTGAGGACAGGAGTGCTGTGAGATACTGTGTATGAGGAGGACAGGAGTGCTGTGAGATACTTTCTATGAGGACAGGAGTGCTGTGAGATACTGTCTATGAGGACAGGAGCGCTGTGAGATACTGTCTATGAGGAGGACAGGAGTGCTGTGAGATCTGTCTATGAGGACAGGAGCGCTGTGAGATACTGTCCATGAGGAGGACAGGAGTGCTGTGAGATACTGTCTATGAGGACAGGAGCGCTTTGAGATACTGTCTATGAGGACAGGAGCGCTGTGAGATACTGTCTATGAGGACAGGAGTGGTGTGAGATACTGTCTATGAGGACAGGAGCCCTGTGAGATACTGTCTATGAAGACAGGAGTGTTGTGAGATACTGTCTATGAGGAGGACTGGAGCGCTGTCAGATACTGTCTATAAGGACAGGAGCGCTGTGAGATACTGTCTACTAGGACAGGAGTGTTGTGAGATACTGTCTACTAGGAGGACAGGAATGCTGTGAGATACTGTCTATGAGGACAGGAGTGCTGTGAGATACTGTCTACTAGGAGGACAGGAGTGCTGTGAGATACTGTCTTCTAGGACAGGAGCGCTGTGAGATACTGTCTATGAGGACAGGAGTGCTGTGAGATACTGTCTATGAGGAGGACAGGAGTGCTGTAGATCATGTCTATGAGGACAGGAGCGCTGTGAGATACTGTCTATGAGGAGGACATGAGCGCTGTGAGATACTGTCTATGAGGAGGACAGGAGCGCTGTGAGATACTGTCTCTGAGGACAGGAGTGCTGTGAGATACTGTGTATGAGGAGGACAGGAGTGCTGTGAGATACTTTCTATGAGGACAGGAGTGCTGTGAGATACTGTCTATGAGGACAGGAGCGCTGTGAGATACTGTCTATGAGGAGGACAGGAGTGCTGTGAGATCTGTCTATGAGGACAGGAGCGCTGTGAGATACTGTCTATGAGGACAGGAGCGCTGTGAGATACTGTCTATGAGGACTGGAGTGGTGTGAGATACTGTCTATGAGGAGGACAGGAGTGCTGTGAGATATTGTCTATGAGGACAGGAGCGCTGTGAGATACTATCTATGAGGAGGACAGGAGCGCTGTGAGATACTCTCTATGAGGAGGACAGGAGCGCTGTGAGATACTGTCTATAAGGACAGCAGCCCTGTGAGGTACTGTCTTTGAGGACAGGAGCGCTGTTAGATACTGTCTACTAGGACAGGAGTGCTGTGAGATACTGTCTACTAGGACAGGAGTGCTGTGAGATACTGTCTACTAGGAGGACAGGAATGTTGTGAGATACTGTCTATGAGGACAGGAGTGCTGTGAGATACTGTCTATGAGGAGGACAGGAGCGCTGTGAGATACTGTCTATGAGGAGGACAGGAGTGCTGTGAGATACTGTCTATGAGGAGGACAGAAGCGCTGTGAGATACTGTCTATGAGGAGGACATGAGCGCTGTGAGATACTGTCTATGAGGCGGACAGGAGCGCTGTGAGATACTGTCTCTGAGGACAGGAGTGCTGTGAGATACTGTGTATGAGGAGGACAGGAGTGCTGTGAGATACTTTCTATGAGGACAGGTGTGCTGTGAGATACTGTCTATGAGGACAGGAGCGCTGTGAGATACTGTCTATGAGGAGGACAGGAGTGCTGTGAGATCTGTCTATGAGGACAGGAGCGCTGTGAGATACTGTCTATGAGGACAGGAGCGCTGTGAGATACTGTCTATGAGGACAGGAGTGGTGTGAGATACTGTCTATGAGGACAGGAGCCCTGTGAGATACTGTCTATGAAGACAGGAGTCCTGTGAGATACTGTGTATGAGGACAGGAGTGCTGTGAGATACTGTCTATTAGGACAGGAGCGCTGTGAGATACTGTCTATGAGGAGGACAGGAGTGCTGTGAGATACTGTCTATGAGGACAGGAGCGCTGTGAGATACTGTCTATGAGGACAGGAGCGCTGTGAGATACTGTCTATGAGGAGGACAGGAGTGCTGTGAGATATTGTCTATGAGGACAGGAGCGCTGTGAGATACTATCTATGAGGAGGACAGGAGCGCTGTGAGATACTCTCTATGAGGAGGACAGGAGCGCTGTGAGATACTGTCTATAAGGACAGCAGCCCTGTGAGATACTGTCTATGAGGACAGGAGCGCTGTGAGATACTGTCTATGAGGAGTACAGGTGTGCTTTGAGATACTGTCTACTAGGACAGGAGCGCTGTGAGATACTGTCTATGAGGACAGGAGTGCTGTGAGATACTGTGTATGAGGAGGACAGGAGTGCTGTGAGATACTGTCTATGAGGACAGGTGTGCTTTGAGATACTGTCTACTAGGACAGGAGCGCTGTGAGATACTGTCTATGAGGACAGGAGTGCTGTGAGATACTGTCTATGAGGACAAGAGCGCTGTGAGATACTGTCTATGAGGAGGACAGGAGCGCTGTGAGATACTGTCTCTGAGGACAGGAGTGCTGTGAGATACTGTGTATGAGGAGGACAGGAGTGCTGTGAGATACTTTCTATGAGGACAGGAGTGCTGTGAGATACTGTCTATGAGGACAGGAGCGCTGTGAGATACTGTCTATGAGGAGGACAGGAGTGCTGTGAGATCTGTCTATGAGGACAGGAGCGCTGTGAGATACTGTCTATGAGGAGGACAGGAGTGCTGTGAGATACTGTCTATGAGGAAAGGAGCGCTTTGAGATACTGTCTATGAGGACAGGAGCGCTGTGAGATACTGTCTATGAGGACAGGAGTGGTGTGAGATACTGTCTATGAGGACAGGAGCCCTGTGAGATACTGTCTATGAAGACAGGAGTGTTGTGAGATACTGTCTATGAGGAGGACTGGAGCGCTGTCAGATACTGTCTATAAGGACAGGAGCGCTGTGAGATACTGTCTACTAGGACAGGAGTGTTGTGAGATACTGTCTACTAGGAGGACAGGAATGCTGTGAGATACTGTCTATGAGGACAGGAGTGCTGTGAGATACTGTCTACTAGGAGGACAGGAGTGCTGTGAGATACTGTCTTCTAGGACAGGAGCGCTGTGAGATACTGTCTATGAGGACAGGAGTGCTGTGAGATACTGTCTATGAGGAGGACAGGAGTGCTGTGAGATCATGTCTATGAGGACAGGAGCGCTGTGAGATACTGTCTATGAGGAGGACATGAGCGCTGTGAGATACTGTCTATGAGGAGGACAGGAGCGCTGTGAGATACTGTCTCTGAGGACAGGAGTGCTGTGAGATACTGTGTATGAGGAGGACAGGAGTGCTGTGAGATACTTTCTATGAGGACAGGAGTGCTGTGAGATACTGTCTATGAGGACAGGAGCGCTGTGAGATACTGTCTATGAGGAGGACAGGAGTGCTGTGAGATCTGTCTATGAGGACAGGAGCGCTGTGAGATACTGTCTATGAGGACAGGAGCGCTGTGAGATACTGTCTATGAGGACAGGAGTGGTGTGAGATACTGTCTATGAGGACAGGAGCCCTGTGAGATACTGTCTATGAAGACAGGAGTGCTGTGAGATACTGTGTATGAGGACAGGAGTGCTGTGAGATACTGTCTATTAGGACAGGAGCGCTGTGAGATACTGTCTATGAGGAGGACAGGAGTGCTGTGAGATACTGTCTATGAGGACAGGAGCGCTGTGAGATACTGTCTATGAGGACAGGAGCGCTGTGAGATACTGTCTATGAGGAGGACAGGAGTGCTGTGAGATATTGTCTATGAGGACAGGAGCGCTGTGAGATACTATCTATGAGGAGGACAGGAGCGCTGTGAGATACTCTCTATGAGGAGGACAGGAGCGCTGTGAGATACTGTCTATAAGGACAGCAGCCCTGTGAGGTACTGTCTTTGAGGACAGGAGCGCTGTGAGATACTGTCTACTAGGACAGGAGTGCTGTGAGATACTGTCTACTAGGACAGGAGTGCTGTGAGATACTGTCTACTAGGAGGACAGGAATGTTGTGAGATACTGTCTATGAGGACAGGAGTGCTGTGAGATACTGTCTACTAGGAGGACAGGAATGCTGTGAGATACTGTCTATGAGGACAGGAGTGCTGTGAGATACTGTCGATGAGGACAGGAGCGCTGTGAGATACTGTCTATGAGGAGGACAGGAGCGCTGTGAGATACTGTCTATGAGGACAGGAGCGCTGTGAGATATTGTCTATGAGGACAGGAGCGCTGTGAGATACTGTCTATGAGGAGGACAGGAGCGCTGTGAGATACAGTCTATAAGGACAGGAGTGCTGTGAGATACTGTCTATGAGGAGGACAGGAGTGCTGTGAGATACTGTCTATGAGGACAGGAGTGCTGTGAGATACTGTCTATGAGGACAGGAGCACTGTGAGTTACTGTCTATGAGGAGGACAGGAGTGCTGTGAGATACTGTCTATGAGGACAGGAGTGTTGTGAGATACTCTTTATGAGGACATGAGCGCTGTGAGATACTGTCTATGAGGAGGACAGGAGCGCTGTGAGATACTGTCTCTGAGGACAGGAGTGCTGTGAGATACTGTGTATGAGGAGGACAGGAGTGCTGTGAGATACTGTCTATGAGGACAGGAGTGCTGTGAGATACTGTCTATGAGGACAGGAGCGCTGTGAGATACTGTCTATGAGGAGTACAGGTGTGCTGTGGGATACTGTCTACTAGGACAGGAGCGCTGTGAGATACTGTCTATGAGGACAGGAGTGCTGTGAGATACTGTCTATGAGGACAAGAGCGCTGTGAGATACTGTCTATGAGGAGGACAGGAGCGCTGTGAGATACTGTCTCTGAGGACAGGAGTGCTGTGAGATACTGTGTATGAGGAGGACAGGAGTGCTGTGAGATACTTTCTATGAGGACAGGAGTGCTGTGAGATACTGTCTATGAGGACAGGAGCGCTGTGAGATACTGTCTATGAGGAGGACAGGAGTGCTGTGAGATCTGTCTATGAGGACAGGAGCGCTGTGAGATACTGTCTATGAGGACAGGAGCGCTGTGAGATACTGTCTATGAGGACAGGAGTGGTGTGAGATACTGTCTATGAGGACAGGAGCCCTGTGAGATACTGTCTATGAAGACAGGAGTGCTGTGAGATACTGTGTATGAGGACAGGAGTGCTGTGAGATACTGTCTATTAGGACAGGAGCGCTGTGAGATACTGTCTATGAGGAGGACAGGAGTGCTGTGAGATACTGTCTATGAGGACAGGAGCGCTGTGAGATACTGTCTATGAGGACAGGAGCGCTGTGAGATACTGTCTATGAGGAGGACAGGAGTGCTGTGAGATATTGTCTATGAGGACAGGAGCGCTGTGAGATACTATCTATGAGGAGGACAGGAGCGCTGTGAGATACTCTCTATGAGGAGGACAGGAGCGCTGTGAGATACTGTCTATAAGGCCAGCAGCCCTGTGAGGTACTGTCTATGAGGACAGGAGCGCTGTGAGATACTGTCTACTAGGACAGGAGTGCTGTGAGATACTGTCTACTAGGAGCACAGGAATGCTGTGAGATACTGTCTATGAGGACAGGAGTGCTGTGAGATACTGTCTACTAGGAGGACAGGAGTGCTGTGAGATACTGTCGATGAGGACAGGAGCGCTGTGAGATACTGTCTATGAGGAGGACAGGAGCGCTGTGAGATACTGTCTATGAGGACAGGAGCGCTGTGAGATATTGTCTATGAGGACAGGAGCGCTGTGAGATACTGTCTATGAGGAGGACAGGAGCGCTGTGAGATACAGTCTATAAGGACAGGAGTGCTGTGAGATACTGTGTATGAGGAGGACAGGAGTGCTGTGAGATACTGTCTATGAGGACAGGAGTGCTGTGAGATACTGTCTATGAGGACAGGAGCACTGTGAGTTACTGTCTATGAGGAGGACAGGAGTGCTGTGAGATACTGTCTATGAGGACAGGAGTGCTGTCAGATACTGTCTATGAGGACAGGAGTGCTGTGAGTTACTGTCTATGAGGAGGACAGGAGTGCTGTGAGATACTGTTTATGAGGACAGCAGCGCTGTGAGATACTGTCTATGAGGAGGACAGGAGTGCTGTGAGATACTGTCTATGAGGACAGGAGTGCTGTCAGATACTGTCTATGAGGACAGGAGTGCTGTGAGATACTGTCTATGAGGAGGACAGGAGTGCTGTGAGATACTGTCTATGAGGAGGACAGGAGCGCTGTGAGATACTGTCTATGAGGAGGACAGGAGTGCTGTGAGATACTGTCTATGAGGACAGGAGCGCTGTGAGATAATGTCTATGAGGAGGACAGGAGCGCTGTGAGATACTGTCTATGAGGACTGGAGCGCTGTGAGATACTGTCTATTAGGACAGGAGCCCTGTGAGATACTGTCTATGAGGACAGGAGTGGTGTGAGATACTATGAGGACAGGAGTGCTGTGAGATACTGTCTATGAGGACAGGAGCGCTGTGAGATACTGTCTATGAGGACAGGAGTGCTGTGAGATACTGTCTATGAGGAGGACAGGAGTGTTGTGAGATACTGTCTATGAGGACTGGAGCGCTGTGAGATACTGTCTATGAGGACAGGAGCGATGTGAGATACTGTCTACTAGGACAGGAGTGTTGTGAGATAGTGTCTATGAGGAGGACAGGAGCGCTGTGAGATACTGTCTATGAGGACAGGAGCACTGTGAGATACTGTCCATGAGGTGGACAGGAGCGCTGTGAGATACTGTCTATGAGGAGGACAGGAGCGCTGTGAGATACTGTCTATGAGGAGGACAAGAGCGCTGTGAGATACTGTCTATGAGGAGTACAGGAGCGCTGTGAGATACTGTCTATGAGGACAGGAGTGCTGTGAGATACTGTCTATGAGGACAGGAACGCTGTGAGATACTGTCTACGAGGAGGACAGGAGTGCTGTGAGATACTGTCTACGAAAGAGGACATGGCTCCTGCACTCACAGACTCAATGCAACTAGTTACCACAGAAGATAAAGACAAGAGTTAAGATTCCAATAGGAGGCAATAAATAGGTGCAGGAGAGAACATGAAGATGTCAGAGGAATTTGTTAGAGGTGTTTGTGGTCATGTGGGAAAAAAGAGTTGGGATTATAGAATCATGGACTGAAGAGATGGGTCATTGGTTAAGAGCACGGACTGCTCTTCCAGAGGTCCTGAGTTCAAATCCCAACAAGAACATGGCTCAGAACCATCTGTAATGAGATCTGAGGCCCTCTTCTGGTGTGTCTGAAGACTGTGAATACTGTATAGTGTGGCAGTGGTGGCACACGCCTTTAATCCCAGAACTTTGGAGGCAGATGCAAGTGGATCTCGTAAGTTCAAGGATAGCCTGGTCTACAGAGTGAGTTCTAGGACAGTCAGTGCTGTTACACATAGAAACTGTGTCTTGAAAAAGCAAACAAAACAAAAACAAAGGGTGTGCACCAGCATGCCCCATCCCAACATGGTTTAAAACCACATTGAGCAGCAGCACGGAGGACTAAGGTTTACAGCTACTTTATTTACAAGTATACATTTAACACAATGAGATAAACACTGATAGACTGAAGGACTAAGGTTTGCAGCTACTTTATTTACAAGTATACATTTAACACAAGGAGATAAACACTGATAGACTGAAGCCTAGCTAATAGTAGTGTAACGTGTATCATTTTGATGATTACATTATTTTAAACAACAAACTACACTGAAAAATTAATGCCGATAAAATTCTTGGTCATAATATTAAGAAATACAATATATAAATTGAAAATATGATTGTTTAAAATTTGAAAATGGAAGTGAACTCATTTGGACAGAGTCAGACGTTAACATAATCTGAGAGGGGAGGACCTCTGACCCAAATGACATCGTTCAGGTTAACAGAAGAAAACAGAAGCCTAGTTTTATCTTCAAGGATGACAGGCAGCTTGCTTCCTCAGGTGGAATACACTCAGGCTCTGCAGCAGGCGCGTCACATCACCGAGCACGAAGACTTCCCTTGTGAAGCCGCTCCGTCAATCTTTTCTGCTTCCAAAATTATCCTTCTAAAAACATCCACAGCAGTCTGAAGAGAAGTTAAGAGCAGCGACAGGGTTAGTTCTCAGTAGACTCTGATAGCTGTTCACAACCAACAAGACTGAGAAGGGCAGGCACCCATCTGTTCTTCAGGGCCATATGGGGACCAGAAGGTCCCTAGAAGACCCATAAGGCCCGGGACCTTCCTTTGTCACAGCGACCAGCACCAGCTCCCACTCTGCTTGGCCTCATGCTCTCTGCCCCATGCTCTACGATGCTCCCTGGATAGTTGGTCCAGCTCTACTCTGGCCTTTCTCTTGTACCCTCTGCAGCTCCTACAGGGTCCCTTTCTCCTAGGACCTTTGGTACCCCAGGCCTCCAACAGGGGAGGTGCTCTTCTTGCCCATCCTGCTCCTGCAGACCACACTTCTCTTGGCGCCCCCAAACTTCAAGTCTGACTACATTCTGTGTTTCTCTGGGCTGCATCTACAGATGCTGCAAGCTCTCCATCATCCACAGCTAGTCCTCCTGTGCACCATGCCACCAATTACAAACCCGTCTAGTCTAGTTCCTCCCAGTCTTGGTCTCCTCTAGTGATTTCAACCCAATCTTAGTCCTGCAGTCAAACTCCTCTGGCAACTTTAGAAAGATCTCCTTTGGGGTTGGGGATTTAGCTCAGTGGCAGAGCGTTTGCCTAGCAAGCGCAAGGCCCTGGGTTTGGTCCCCAGCTCCGAAAAAAAGAAAAAAAAAAAAAAGAAGAAAAAAAAAAAGATCTCCTTTTTTCTGAAGGGTAATGAGAACTATCAGTCTCTGTCCTTTAAATACAAGAACTTTGATTATGGAAATTAAAGGCTATTGTTTTTAGAAGGCAGGACCTGGCTCAGGCCACCTCACTATCAGGAGTCAACTCACTCTAATATCTACTTTACGTGTCCCAACATAGGTATCCATTAGCTTGGAGAGTCCATAAGGCTCAATCTGGCAGAGCTGGTGTCTGGCTCTGCTGACAGTCCTCCTGTCCTGCTCTAAGGCTAACCACTTTCTCTTCTCTAGGTCAGCTTTCGGTCTCACAGCACTGAACCCACTTGCTCAGCAGGCATCCACCAGCATGTGCGCACTGCTCAGCCCAGGGGAGCATGGACCTGTTACAGGAGCATGACAGGAACCCTTGATGTGAATCAGGTTACCGAGCTCCAGTCGTCCAGAGGTACCTGGCCCTCCCACCTCACTGACCCTGGCTCATGGTTGGTCACTTGTTCTCTAGTTCACTGGAAAACAGACGCTGCCTTCACAAGAGAACACCATGCTCACCACCACAGCCATGCACACCCTCTGCTCCCATGCGCAGTGACCAAGTCTACCATCTGACGAAGTACAAGCCAGCACAGCGCTCCTCTCTCTTGAAGTAAGGCCACTTCCTTCCCTGCTTATCAGAATGTGATTCTGAGGAAAAGGCCAGGCTGTGGATGGGTCTGAAACTAGTTCTTCTGCCTATACCGTGAGTTAGAGATCCTCAAGTTCTCAACTTTTCTAGATTTCTTATTTCTAAAATGAGATGGTTCAACAGATACTTTTGAGAACAGAGGAGACAAGCATTCAATTCCCAGTACAGGCCCCATTAGTGCTAACCTCCTTCTTGCTATCTGGACTTCACTGTCTGTTTCCCAGCTGAGCTGATTCAAACAGAGGACTTGGACATCTGAGCTGGATCAACAGGAGGGCATAAAGGTCAAGTGAGCCCACCTCAGATATCAATGAGTGCTTCAGAGGGAAGACGGGACCATTCAATTCAGCTGGGTGCATCAAGGAGCCCAGGAAGTGTGAAACCTGAGTGAAGACCTTGAGGCTGAGGAATTTCCTCATGGGAAAGGCACAGAAAGGGTTCAAACAGACGCTTGGCTCCTTGGCCTGGAGATTCCTCAGAGAGGTAAAGTCATCTTAGTGGTAGATCAAACAGGCCCCACAATGAAACTTAACTACTATGAACTACCAGAGGATGCAAGCAGACAATGGGGGCAGGACATTTTAAGCTTAAGCAGTGTCCTCCCTGTGCTTGAAGAAGCAGTAGAGGTCTGTGTATGTGACTGGAAGGCAGAGCACAGGCTGCCACATGCTAAGGACTTGAGCATGCTCTAGGAGGCTGAAGCGTGTGGTCTACCCAAGGAAGGCCAGGCAGCAAAGGGGAAGGAAAAAAGTAAGGGAGTGGAGGAATCAGATACCACAGGTCTGGGCAAAAGAACAAGTTTAAACTGAAGCTATGAATAAAAACAAGCAGAGTTCAGTGGCGCTCTCTCGCGGAGACAACACACCCCTTAAAGGGATAGTCACAGGGCTGAAACTGGGAACAAAATAACACTTAATTTCTGTGCTAAAATAACCATGCAACCTCAAGAGAAAACAGAGCTTGGTGGGCTTGCAAGTTGTAAGGCAACTCTGCTTACCACAGGTTCAGACTCTGCATTACAGAGCCAGCTGCCACTCCCATGGGGAATGTTTCTAAAATGAACTTAAAAGTGAGCTAACACTGGGTTCGGTCCCCAGCTCCGAAAAAAAGAACCAAAAAAAAAAAAGTAAGCTAACAAATCCTGCACTCCAAAGAAAAAAATTCCCCGCTTTGTGCCACAAACTGTGACGTGTTGGCTCAGCGTCCTCGGGGCCAAGCTGTTAACTTCTTTTTTCTTACCGATGAATCCATCCCAGGCTGGCCTAGGCCCAAAGGTTCTGCAGGGCAGTCTCCTAACAGCCCCGTGCCTGCTGTGCTCTAAGTATTCCTCATCCCACGGGCTTTCTCTGCCTTTGCCAGGCCCACAAGGAAGGGCCAGGCCTGAGTCAGGTGCATGCCGCCACCTTCCTGTCCCTCCCACTCACCCAGCTTTGTCTGTCTGAATTGTGGACTGTGCAAAGGAGCCAAGAAGTAGGCCAGTGTATTACTTACAATAAAAGGAATCATTTATAAAATCAAAACCATGCATCTGACCCCTCTGCACTGTAAGGGACACAGTCACAGTTAGGTCTCCTTGTCTGTGTCTTCCCTCTGTCCTGCCTATGGCGACAGTCCCAGGAGCAAATATCCTCTCAACAAAACGCCCTCTCAACAGGCCTTCTAGGCCTACCAGAGCAGAGTGTTTACAAAACTCAGAAATTATTAGTAGCTTTCTAAAACACTCCAAAGTTGGCGTTAGAAATGGCAGATGGTTAAATGAGCAGGATTAAAAATGACAGGTAAGACGCCGACTGAAGGAATATATGCTGGTAACTAATGAGAATGACGTTTAGTTAATTTTAGGAACTACACACCTGATTTTCTTTTGCAGAAGATTCCAAAAAAGCTGCATTCCAAGATTCTGCCAAAGCCTTTCCTTCTTCATAACTGATCACCCTAAAGAGAGAAGAAAGTCCTGATTCTTTGTTCTCTGTCATTTAAAAAGCTGTGACTAATTCAGCAAACAGGCCCCACACTTCGATCAACTTTCCTGTAAGTAGAACCATGTGCTCTACATTATCAGGAAGCGATGAGGGAGCACTTAATTCTGCATGGCTGGAACCCAACAGACAAGCCTCGAGTCGTCTATGTGCTGACATCTATGTGCTGACAAGTCTTGCAGGTTCAGAAATGTGACTGCTTCCCACTACTGCAGACCCAACCTCAATCTGCTGGCCACAGCAAGGTTTTAAACACTGCAAGGCCAGGGTAAATCCCACCAGGGTCATAGCTCACCTGTTTACCTGAGCACCACCAACCCAGGCTATTCTCAGCTCCGTGGACATGGTGTTCCTGCCCCTGCTCATCACAACGAGTGTGCAAGGGCACTGTGTGAAAACCGAATAATACCTGTCATGCTAACTAACCCAAGACAGTTTCCCAGTTTGCTCCTTGTTCTAAACCAGTGTGGCATTTACCCTGCACATTGCTTCTGCTGTACTTCTGGCAACCATGAGAACAGAATTTTTGGCATTTTGGTGACTAAATCTTTTTGGACTTAAGAGCTACACACCTTTCCATATGCAGGTCCTTCTTATTTCCGACTAACATAATCGGTATCCTATGAGGAGAGAAGACGAGACAGGTGAGTGAGCCTCAGTGTTCCCACTGTAGGAGATGCTCGCACACCCTTCTAGACACAGCGACTGTGCTACTTACTGCACTTTCCCCACCATGTCCAACAGCTTGCCGTGGATAACTTTAATTACTTCAAAGCTACAAGACAAAAAGCATGGAACATCATTGTAATGGAGAAATTAAAAAACTTACATTTACAGGAGGAAAACATATACCACAGATCTCTTCCCATAGGACACTCAGGATTTGTACTGTGACTACTCTACGTCTTACACTTACTCTTAGGTCTAGCACTGGGCCCACAAACCACAGCACCTACTGGACCCCCAAACTGCATCTATCAAAGAACAGAATGTTTGACTGCAAATCGGAAGAAGGTCTTCTGAGGTGGTGTGCCCCAGTGATCAGCCCTGTTCCCCCAACACTCCCACCCCTTTTTTGAGGCAGTCTCAAGGTATAGCCCTGGCTAGCTTAGCCAGTTCTGTCTGCCCCTATGTCCACCGTGCTGGGGTTAGAGAGACATGTATACCACACTTGGTTCCCCTTCCTTTTCTAAGTACCATTATCCACTGGGTGATGCCAACCTCTTGATTTTTATGATCATCCACATCCACAGTGACTGCTTTCCACTACTACAGTGCCAACCTCCATCTCTGGCCACAGCAGATGGTATCATCCTGATACAATCACTGAACATGTCACAAAGATTAGCCTAAAAACCTGCCGCAGTGGGATCCCTCACACCTCTGACCGCTGGCTAATAGACACCAGCCATTCCCATTCTCCTTCAGCCTGGTACGAGCATCAACCAGCACACACTGTATTACTTGTAAGGCTGCCCAGAACCCGACTCCTTTCTGCAGTCACTTTTAAGCCTAGCTCTTCAGAGGCAGAGGCAGGTGAGTGGGAGGGCAGCCTGGTCTACATGTGAGTTTCAGGACAGATAGGGCTACATGGTCAGACCATTTATCAGCTGGGCATGGTGGCACACCTTTAGTCCCAGCACTCCCGAGGCAGAGGTAGGTGGATCTCCATGAGTCTGAGGCTAAACTGCTCTATACAGTGTGTTTCAGGAGTGTCAAAGCTACATAATGAGACTCTGCTTAAAAAAAAAAAAGTCCTAAATAGTAGAGAGTGAAAAAGATGATTTAATGATTTAGTGAAAGAAAAAGCAAACAGAACAAAACTAAAACATAAAACACAGATTAGTGCAATGTTTATAGTATATTTTTGGGTATCCCCTAGAGCTATTTCTACATTTCTCCAACTGTTTCCCAGGATGTGGAGCTGGCCAGGTTTGTTTTAACTCAGGTATAAGCAGGGACTAGCAGCAAAGGGTCTGTTCAGAGAACCTGGTTTCCAGTGACACACCAACACTTCAAGGTAGGAGTCCTGCCATGGATGCAGTTGGGCAGACATATACATGGAGGAGGAGGAAACAAATTTCTGTTACCAACAGTGTGTAGTGATTAAGGGCCTAGGCCCTGCCCAATAAGGCTAACTGAACAGTTGAAATGTTGCTAGGTAGGGCCAGTAAGGATCTGAACTTTCTATTTTGTTAAATTTGAGCTGATTCCATCCCTGCAGTCAAGCTCAACTAGATAGCTGGCCTTGACTGGCAACTAGTCAGTGTCACATAGAGCCTCTGCAGCCCTGGGCAAGTTCCTTTAGCAGCTGTGTGTTTAATTTCTCTCTACAGAGGTGAGAAACAAGGTATCTGAAGAGGGTTTCTTATGGACACAGTCAGTGGCGGGCTGTTTTACAATTATTTTCTTTATGTGTGCATGGGTAGGTATGCAGTAAGGTTGACCTAAGGTGCCTTCCTTAGTCACTCTGATTCTTTGAGACAGGTTCTTACTGAAGCTGGAGCTTGCTGACTGGCTGGACTAGCTGGCTACCCAGCCCCAGGGATCCTTCTGTCTGGAAGCAGAGATTTCAGCACAGGCCATCATGCCTGGCTTTTACATGGGTGCTGTAGGTCCAAACTCAGGCCCTCATGCTTGGACAGTGGAAATATTTTATCAACAGAGCTGCCTCCCAGCATCAGTAACACATCATTAAAAGGCAGACAGGGTGACAGACTAACATTTCTCACACTGAAAAGATCCCAGCTAGCCATCAAACTTCTACCAACACTGGCATTTCTATGAACCTTCAAAGACAAGCTGCTCCCACTGTCATGAGCTCTACTTGTGTGCTCGGCCACATCTGCTTTGTCTGCTGCAACAGACCACTCCTTTTTCTGACAATGGATGCCATCCCTGCTAACAAATGTGTTGCTTAAAAGAACCAGAATTAATTCTCATTAACAAAGCAGTGGCTGCATTTCAGTCAGTGAAACCTTATTACTCAAAGGTCTCGTTTCATAAATCCACATGAGAAAGCATTCAAACAAACTCAAGTCCCTAAATTATATTGCTAAGTCAATTCCATATTAATATAGCAAAACACACAAAACAAAACCAATTTACTATTTCCCATTTACATACCAGAAAAGCTCAGTTCACATTCAAGTAAGAAAGCAGATTTTATTCTATCAGTGTGACGGAATGCACTGAGGACTCTATCCCTATAATAAATAGATTGCTTCACAAGGAAAAAACAAAAAACAAAAAACACTGAAGACATTCAGTGTAGTAATCAATTCTAACTGTTACTATTAATTCTAGCATAATCTTTTAAAAGGGTCTATGTATAGTAAAAACTCAAGCAAACTGCTAGAGTCTTACCTTTTGATTGATGTAACAGAATACACAAGAATATAACCATTAATATCTATGGAGTATGTCTGAGGAAAAATGGAATATTCATCCTGTGGGGAAAAAATTAATTACATTTGAGTAGTCTTCATCAAGCAGCGTAAACAATCTTTATCCCAAGTTTTTCATGTATTATTTAAAGAGATTAAACCAAAGGAAAAAATGTTATGCCAGATAGAGCTATACAAGAACCTGCCTGGAAGAAAAAGAAAAAGAATGTTGGGGGTGTGTTTGATATATGAAGGAAAATTCAACATTCCCAAAAGACTGTGTCAAGGTCTTCAATGAAAATATGCAGGGTCATGGGACAGTCAATAATTACTGCTAAGTTAACATGTGAACAGACTAATAAAAATGAGTTTTTAATAAAGGAACGATTCTGCAGGCACTTGAACAAACCCCTAAAGCTACAGTAACAGCTCGTCCTGGCTCATGAATAGTGACTGGAAAATGTAAAAAGATGCGGTCATGCACGGGAATGAGGTACAAACTACAGTGCCCTCAAAAGCAGCAAAGGTGGAGAGCAGCACGAACTGCAAACGCGAGCACAGAGCCTTTAGATTCCCTGCGATCGCTCAGTTTGTACTTGAGCAGAACTGTACTCTATACAGGAGTGAAGACTTAGATAAAAGTGGCTGGCAGCAAAGTGCTTGCCTCGTAGAGCTTGAGGGACAGAGGAGAGATTCCCAGAAGCCTGCGTGAAGAGTAAGCAGTGCCGGCCGGCCTGTGTGCAGACAGGCAGATCACTGGCTCACTGGCCAGTCTGTCACACCAACTCCATGAGTGGGGGGTTCAGTAAGAAACTGAGTCTAAAAGGCAAAGTCAAGGACAATGGAGGAAGACACACACCACCAACCTCTGGTCCTTACCTGTGTCCACACCTACTAACCCACACACTGACACACAACATTCCTTCCACACACACTAGTCATCAGTTATAATGATAAACTGGGATGTTCACGGCAGCACCACTGTAGAAGCACTACTGACAACCTAACAGGTCAATAATTATGGTTCAGTCTACAGCTGCTTGCCATGTGGTCACCAGGGGCCATGTGCTTAAGAAGTAAGTTCCGTGGTAGAAGTCTATCTTTTTTTTTTTTTTGATAAAAAGAGAAAAAATACAATACCATATTTACATGTTCTTTGTGTATTATAATGGTATAATACAGTGTTATGCCTTACTATATTCTAATAAAATTTAATTTTTAAACTATAAATATTTAAAACACGATATTTTTTGGGGGGGTTTCAAAACGGTTTTTCTGTATAGCCCTGGCTGTCCTCGAACTCAGAGATCTGCCTGCCTCTGCTTCCTGAGTACTGGAATTAAAAGTGTGTGCTACCACAGTCTGCTAAAGCATGATTTTTAATGATAAAATTGGTTACATTATAACTGTCAAATAGATCTATCTATAGTTTTAAAATATATTTTTCTAAATCTCTTGTCTTTGTTTTGAGATAGGGTTTCGATGTAGCTCAGGCTGGCCTCATTCAAATATGCTATGCTGCCAACGACTAATTTGAAGTCCTGATCTTCCAGCCCTTCTTTAGCATCAGGAGTATATAGGTTAGTGCCAAGCATGTCTCACCTCAAAATCAGGCCAATCCAAAATGTCTCCTGAAAACTCAAAGTAAGCAAGCTGCATTAAGCACACTCATCCTTCTCTTCGGCTGGGCAATTAAGCCACAACGACAGTCGTGTAGTGTGCGTACTGTCTATCTATACTGATCTGACCAACAATGAACCCCTCAACAATGTGGTCCCAAGAGATTATAGCTGATCTGGAAAATCCCCACTGCCTAGTGACACCCACTGCACCGGGACCTCACTGCCGCAGCAGTGCTGGAGGCTTAGGAAGACTGTAGTCTAAAGCCAGGTACTATGTGCTCACTTATTTTACTACTATTTTGGTTTTCCAAAACAAGGTTTCTCTGGGTATCCCTAGCTGGCCTCGAACTGACAGAGATCCACCTGCCTTTGCCTCTGGAGTACTGGGGTTAAAGGTGTGTGCCACTACTGCCTGACAAACGTTTATTTAATTTGGAGACAAGGTTCACTATCCTACTTCAGCCTCCAGAGTGCTGGGATTACAGGCATGGTGTGTACCACCTATATCCTGCTATATACATAATTCTTAAAAAACAAAAAACAACAGAAAATGCTGATTTATTATTTTTGTGTATGTTTGTGTATGTTGAGTTTAAATGCATCACATGTGTGCAGATACCTGCAGCGGTCAGAAGAGGGTAATGCCGGGAACAGGAGTTACAGGTGTTGTGAGCCAACCAGTGTGGCCATAAAGTTCAGGTCGCCTGAGGTGCTCTTAAGTACTAAGCCCCCACACACAACCTTAACAACAACAGTCAAATCTCCTAAAGTCCTACTTTTCAGAATGACCTTGTTATAAGTAACATATGATCATGTTTGTGCTGATATAAACTATAAAGTAAAAAGTACTTGCAATTTATTATGACTATTTATGGTGTACATTTTTTAAACATGCAGACTATTTTATAAATTTATTAGATGATGATGATGATTTTGAGATATGGTCTTATTATACTGTTCATGATGATCCTTAACT
Organism: Rattus norvegicus; assembly: GCF_021556685.1. Taxonomy (NCBI): domain Eukaryota; kingdom Metazoa; phylum Chordata; class Mammalia; order Rodentia; family Muridae; genus Rattus; species Rattus norvegicus. Next base: position 11,030,574 of record NC_141537.1, on the reverse strand, counting down.
CTAGAGATCCTCCTGCCTCAGCCTCTCAAACTCACAACTGTCTGAATCCCTAGTTCCAGCATATCCGATGCCCTCTTCTGGCCTGTGTGTAGTGCATTTATGCGGTGCACAGACATTCCTGTAGGCAAACACCCATGTGCAGACAGTAAAACGAATGTAGCTATAAGCACCAGCCCTCACTGTTTAGTACCAGCCTCGCCCCCTAGAACTGATCAACCCGAAGCCAGAGGTAGGAGATTCAGTCTCTAAGTTTTCTGTGGAGTAAGGGCAGAATGGCAGCAGCTAGAGAGGCCATGTTTTACTGCTGTGAACTACACACAAATTATTAATATTAGCAAAGGTGTGAATTATTATTCAAAGTAGTCAACTCTGGATGCATTATCTAGTAACAAAGAACTCACCAGAATGACGGTAGTAACCCAAGTAAGTACTACTCTGAACTACAGAGCACATATGATCCCCAAGCCAGGAGCCTGTCAATTTTTATTATCTGCATATCAGACTATTAAAAACTGTTTGATGCCCGCCCAACTGTATGTTCATGTTTAGAGCAAAGCACTTCCTCAGGAGAATGTACCTGAACTGTGTCGATTCAGAGAGCCACAGGAAGACATCCCCCCACACCACCCTACTCTGGCTCTGCTTAATGTCTATCAATAGCAGGGACGAGCACCCTCTGGTCTGAGGCACATCAAGTCTACAGAAACTTCAACCTAATGATCCTGTGCAGGCTGATACCAGGAAAGCAGTGGGGCACAGCAAAACTCATCCTCTGTCTCCAGGTCACTGGAGAAGTAAGAATAGCTGAGATTCAAAGCCTAAAACTCAAGAGATCCATCTGCCTTTACCTCTTGAGTGTCACCATGCCCCACCCAACTCAAAGCTTCCAGACTTAGTCCCCACTTTCTAGGGGTTTAAAAAAGATTTCAAGGGTTGGGGATTTAGCTCAGTGGTACAGCACTTGCCTAGCAAGCGCAAGGCCCTGGGTTCGGTCCCCACCTCCAAAAAAAAAGAAAAAGGAAAAAAAAAAAAAAAAAAGATTCCAAAGATACAAAAGCAGATGAAGCCAAGGTAATGTCAAGAGTCCTAGTCGAAATATCTTTGCCCAGGACCCTAAGTTTAAACCTGGTTTATCAACAACATTAGTAACAGTCTCCCTCACATTAAATGTGTCTTTAATTTAGGTAATAAACTGTATTCAACTACAAGGACAAAGCAAAGCCTGCAAAACTGAACCAAATTTCTACTTCAGGGATTCCCCCTACTAGTTCTGAGAGAGGCATGCTGTCTATGCCATTGCCATCTCTTGTTTTAATGAGCCCTGCTGATGCCTGTTTCCCCACGACCCCATAGGCCTGGGAGGAAAGTGCATGCCACAGTGCTCTAGAAGCTCAAGGTCTCACACGGTCAGGGTTTACTTGCTTCCAGAACAAGAACTCCAGGCTTCCCTAAGTGCTAACTCCCCTCTGTTCAGCAGTTTCCTGCTTCACACCCTCCTTCTGTGCTTACTTCACGATAAAACAGAAGGAATTAGTTTCTAAGTATGGAACAGATCCCATTATTTTAGGTCCCATACAAACGCCTCCATTCAGCAGTGCAGAGATTAGACCACTCGCCTGCACCCGCTCTTCTGACCTTTGTGACTGCACTGCATGGGCAGGGAGAGTCAGAGCTGGAGGCCCAGCTCATCATACTCCCCGCCCGCCTTCCAGTGAACAGGGACAGACTCAGTCTAACAAAATGGTTTCCAGGAAAGGCAGCACTGGGTGCTATGGAAACAAGGCAGCTCAGCTGTCAAAGGCTCTTGTGTTCCTGGAGTACTCTTACTTCTTCCTCCTCTGTCCCCAGCCTGTAGCCCCGGCAGACATTCCATACGTCACTGCTGCACTCAGTAACCCGACTATCACTCTTTCTTGTGCAGAGGGATGTGGAAGAACTTAACTTCTGGCAACCATTCATCAAGTAAATCCACAGTTAAATCTGCCCATCACACAATCGAACCAATCTAGTGTTTCCCGGCTCAAGTCCTCATGATGAAATAAGCATTACCTCTCTTGCCAGCTAAGAAGTATTTTATTTTTCTCTTTTTTTTTTTTTTTTTTTCCGGAGCTGGGGACCGAACCCAGGGCCTTGTGCTCGCTAGGCAAGCGCTCTACCACTGAGCTAAATCCCCAACCCTATTTTTCTCTTAATATAGGAAAATGCACATTATGGGGGGCCAGAGGGAAGGAAGTAATATGATCCTTTTAATATAGAATTAAAGTGTCATTATTCTGTAGTGACTGTCAACCCTCAGTTAACAAGACCTGCCATGTGGTTTAACAAAAGATCAGGCAGACAGAACATTAACACTCTGCGGTACCAGCCTGAGGTACTCTGGGGTACAGCCTGAGACCCCGAGTGTGTGAGAGGGCTGCTGGGCAGGCCCATCAGATCCACCGCAGGAAATTCTGAGGTCACTTACCTGCCCTGCTGTGTCTACAAGCTGAAGATGATACTCTTGCCCATTTACTGTGATCAGCTTGGTGAATGCTACAAGCAAAAAGAGAATAAAATACTGGTTTAAATAAATTAACTCTGGATTACTTAAAAGTCTGAACAATGACAAGTGATCAAACTAAGTCCCTAATAGTCTTGTCACAAGTTGCCATTAATGGAAATTGAACAAGCCTCAAACTGTACAGAATATCTCCTTCCTTCATCAGCCTAGTAGGAATTGCTGAAGAAAATCAAGCTCGGGGAAACCTTGAATGCTTTCCAAAGGAACTGCAGTCAGGCAATAATTCACATCTTATAAAAACAATCTGACTGCTCTGTGGAGGGTGCTTCTTCCTCTATGAACAAGGGAAATACACTATGTAAAGTCAGAAGTCTAGAATGAACCAAAACCACAAAAGATCTTCCCTAATTCACAGGAAGTCTACTAATGCCAGAGCACAAAGAACTCGCATTAAGTGCTAAGAAGCTTCAGAACATTAAAACAAGCAAACAAAGCAACACTTTACTGAGATAGCACAACAATGGAACAGATGTTCTCGGCTGGAACCACCAATCCTTCTCAGTCTAAAGAGCCAGGCAATTTGTCACAGCCTTTTTCCCAAAAAGGATGAGAAAAATCAGTTCAGCATTTCAAGGGGACAGGCTTCCAAACATTAGAGGGAGGCTACTTGGAGATCTGCAGCCCCACAAGAAAGTGGAACACATTTTTTTTTGTGTTGGTGGCTCCAGCCACTCTCCTGTCTGTCTGTCTTGTACAATACAGGCCCAGTAACAGAAGCTATCCCTCTGCAGCAGAAAGTAGTCCCAATGTGTTTCACTACCCAATCGACAAATAGAACTATTCAGAAAACTAAGCAACAAAGAGAAAGGCAGAGGATACCATGTGGATCATAGTTGCTGAGGGAGACCCCACCAGGCAGTGTTAACCCGCTCTACACGCAAGCAAGGATGCTGGGCAGGTTCACAACGACAACCAGATGGAAACTGAACAAGAGTAAGTCGAGATGGAAATATCCAATACAAATCCACTGATCGCTGGTAGAGCGCCACACACTCATCTAAAGACTCAGCATTTGGGAGGCAGAGGAAGAGGCAGACGGATTTAAGACCAGCTTGGTCTACACAGCAGGTCTGCTAGAGCTACACAGTGAGATGCTGATTCAAACAGTGAACATTCTCTTATTCTATAAAAGAGTTTTACTTTGACTTCTCACTTCCAGTCACCTAACACTGCAGGAGATTTGATCAGTCAGTCAGGGAGCTTGATGAAAATTATGTGAGCAGAAACGCAGCTATGCTTAATTAGAACTAAACAGTTGTAGTTGTTGCGAGGTATGATCCAATTGTTCTGATCAGGCTAAGGTTACTGAGACAATGGTTCATTTATTTACAATTACTTCCTGGGTACGACTGTACCAGCAGCACTGTTCTACATGCCGAGGATGCTCCAAGTCCCTGACTCTGAGCTGACAGAAGACGGGAAACCCATATCATTACCAAATGGAAAATGGACATGGGGAGAAATTATATTTAGTGAAAAACAAAACAAATCAAGAAAGTCAAGGGGAGGGGAGAGGATAATTGTTTGTGGATTTGGTTTACTGCTTGCATTATGTTATTTGGGAACTGCACGAGAATCCTGTATCTGAGAGTCCCTGCCCCCAGCTGGTTTTGACTGGCAAATAAAGTTGACAGCAGCCAGTGGATGGGCAGGGAGACAGAGGTGGGACTTTAGGACTCAGGGGCAAGGGGACCAAAGAGGTAGAGAAAGAACTGCCACTGCTGAGGGGAAGAAGATACAGGCCTGAGAGCTGTAGAAGACATAGTGCCAATCACATAAGAGCTGGGAAGAGTGGTCCCAAGGCTTCCCCCCACTGAGTCTAGGGTAACCAAGTAATAATTCAGGAAGGAGTACTGAAGGGGAGGTGTTAGAACATGGACGTTTAGAAGTGGTACAAGCCATTGAGCTGATCAGTGCATATTAAATAAGGGTGTGTGTGTGTGTGTGTGTGTGTGTGTGTGTGTGTGTGTGTGTCTACTGGGGAGAGTCGAGCAGATTATAGCAACAGATAAGAGATGAAAATGACCAAAATACATTCTATACGTGTATGAAATTAACAGAAAGGGAAATAGTTAAAAGGCAGTCAATCAGTCTAAAATATGCTAGCAATGTTGTGAATAACAAGTAAAACTGAACACAGGGAACCTGGGCATGGTGGTAACCACTTGTCCAAGCACTCAGAAAGCAGACAGGAAGATGAAGAGTTCTAGACCAGGCTAGGCTACATAGATTGTCTCCACCTCCTGCCCTTCACCCCAAAGATACAAGTACTAGGCCAAGTGTGCAAGTAAGTTGTAGCTATTTACTGGTAAAGTCTTGTGCAAACAAAAGTAACAGATGTCTGAAACTCTGGCATTCACAAAGTAAGCTGTTATCTCTATAGTGAGTTAAGCATCTTTAATTCATATTCACCAAGAGGTCTAACACCGTGAGATTCTTCATCAGACTTTCTTAACCACAGACAGGTGGTGATGGCACAGAACTTCCATCCCAGCACTAGGGAGGCAGAAGCAGGGGCTATGAGTTTGAGGCCAGCATGTCTACAAAGTGAGGTCTAGGACAGCCAGGGCTACTGCACAAAGAAACCCCGACTCAAAACAAACAAACAGGGCTGGAGAGATGGCTCAGCGGTTAAGAGCACCCGACTGCTCTTCCAGAGGTCCTGAGTTCAATTCCCAGCAACCACATGGTGCTCACAACCATCTGTAATAAGATCCGATGCCTTCTTCTGGTGTGTCTGAAGACAGCTACAGTGTACTTATATATAATAAATGAATAAATAAATCTTTAAACAAACAAACAAACAAACCAACCAAACATCCTAACCACCAATCATAGTGCCAACTAACCCTGAGATGATAAACTCTAAGGTAATAAATGGCTCCTATTCTTGCTTGTAAACCACAACCTCTAAGTCTAGTACACATTAGGTTGTTAACACTACAGAAAGGATAAAAACCGTATCTGTGAAGTACTTCTGGTCTGCACGGTTTTCTTTGTTAATTCTTCTATTATCCTATAACTATTGAAAATGACAGAGTCCCCAAACTCTTTCCTTTTAAAGCAATGTCAGAGTGTACCACCATGAACATTTGCTATGAATAACCTACTCTGTAATGATAAAAGTTAAGTGTAAAATAATTATTAGGTTATTTCTACATCTCCAGTATTTGGGGGGGGGGGCGTAAAGACCAAGTCTCATGTATGTAGCTTTGGTTGGTCTGAAACCTTTTCTCTCTCTCAAATTCATGTTCTTTTCTTTCAAGTTCATGGTTATCACCAAACATTGCTCTCTTACCAAATAGTGGAGGAACAAAATAAAGGCTTCTACCCTGGTAGAATATAAAAGAATAGAAAATAGAGCCCACTGACAAAATATGCCCCTATAAAGTCTCAGGGGATATTTGATTTGATAATCATTTCTGCTCTTGCCTGCAGACTTTACTGAATTAAACACTATGAATCTATCTGTATGATAATGTCTTTACTGCTGAATACCAAAATAGGAAAAACCCAAAGGCACAATAAAAAGTGACATTAACAACATTAAACTAGCCAAGCTGGGCTCGACAGCCATGTACCTCTCTTCCTAACTGCTCAGAGGAGCACATGTGGAATGCAGCCAAGCTAGGAGACACAGATCAACTCTGTGGACTCACTAGAATCAAAGTCCATCAGTATCTCTACTGTAAACGCAGGATGCGAAGGCCACCGTGCCACTGAATCTGCCCCTAACACGCCCAATCTGTATGTTCCTGACAGCAAGCCCTCCTCCATTAGTCCTGCTCTCAAGAGCCTCGCACCTTGGCTCAGAGTCTACCAGGGACTCTAAAATAAAGCAGGTGCTCTGATATGCTGGATCCCACCCTGAACATCTGTAAGGGTCTCAAAGACAACAAAATAAAGACCATGGCTGCTTCTGGGCTGCACATGCCCATTTCCTGCATGTGTTATGAAATCCAAGAGACTAAGAAACCACCTCTTTCCAATGCTGAGCGCCTGCTGTGATCCCAGAATAGCATGTTTGCCGGCAGCCTCTTTCAAGTCTTTAGGACGCAGAAAGCAGGGTGCTCCTCAAGGTACAAAGATTTAGGGGTTTTCATTCTTTTCAAACTTGACACACATACAAAGGGCTCCTGCTGAGTGGAGGGGGTGGGGATAAAAATAAGACTGCTCTCACTTCCTTTTTCTTGAAGCAACTTTGTGTATGAAGGTTCCAGTGTGGGAGCAGAGTCCCATTGATTGAGATATCACTTTCTTCATGCCAGAGGACATGGGCCCCGAATAAAATAACTTCAGGGCACACTGAGTAAAATTTTTGTCTGTTTCCTTTAAATCCCTCATTGGAGAAATATAAATTTAACAGATTATCCCCTGCAACCAAACTTTCAAGACTATACAAATAATATTTGTGTACAAAAAAATGCCTTCTCCATTCCTAAATAGTTGAAAACAATACTCACTGTTTTCTATGGTTGGATCGTAGGAATCAACAAATTGACCTTCAACAAACTGAATTGTCAATGAGGACTTTCCTGTAGAAGAGAACAAACAGTTTAGAATTATTGGTATATCTGGATAAAAATAACTGTTTTACAAAAAAGCCACTCTAGGACTAACAGGATGGCTCAGTGACTAAGAGCCACATAAGCAGAAACCAAGTTTGATTCCCAGTACACATGCTGGGCAGCTCCCAACTGCCTGTAATCCGGCTCCCCTTCTATACGTGTAATAAAAGATTAAATGTTGATAACTAAAAACAAAACAAAACAAAAACCCATAGCAAAAGCCCATTCTAGTAGGTGAAGAAACTCAAGGTGTCAGGGCTGTGTAAGTGATTTCAAAGATAAAACATATTCAACTTGCTTTATGTGAGATTAAAATCAATTAAGCTATAACCATGCAAACTTTTTTTTTTTTGACATTCATTAAGTATTTCTGACCAACAAGCATAGAGGACAGTTAAGGGAAGTCTAAAGCAGTTTAAAACAGAAGAACAGGGGCTGGAGAGAAGGTTCCGTGGTAAAGAACCCTGGTTGCTTTACCAGAGGATCCAGGTTTGACTTCCAGCAGTCACTTAGTGGATCCAATCCTGGGGATTCAGACACTGACTGTTTATATATGCTTGGCCCAGGGAGTGGCACTACTAGAAGGTGTGGCCTTGTTGGAGTAGGTGTGTCACTGTGTGTCACCTTATCCTAGCTGCCTGGAAGTATTCTGCTAGCACCCTTCAGATGAAGATATAGAACTCAGCTCCTTATGCACATTCCTGCCAGGATGCTGCCACTCGCCCACCCTGATAACAGACTGAACCTCTGAACCTGTAAGCCAGCCCTAATTAAATGTTGTTCTTACAAGAGTTGCGCTTAATCATGGTGTCTGTTCATAGGAGTCAAACCCTAACTAAGACAGACACCCTCTTCTGATCTCTATTGGAGAGGCACTAGGTAGACATATGGTACACACACACACACACACACATATATATATATACACATATATAAAACACTTATACGGGGTTGGGGATTTAGCTCAGTAGTAGAGCGCTTTCCTAGGAAGCGCAAGGCCCTGGGTTCGATCCCCAGCTCCGAAGAAAAACAAAACAAAACAAAACAAAACAACAAAAAAAAAACCACTTATACATGTGAAAATATAAACCCAAATAAAGAAATGAAGAAACAAAATTGGGAAAGGGTGGGGGAGGGCAGGTGCAATTCCTGTAAGCCTTTCTTCCCTTTCAGGAATTAACCAGTTTGGGGTTTGTGTCTGTGCACATGTCTATGGTCAATGGAAGCCAAAGGACGGTCTTCCCTGTAAACCCCCTGCAGGTGCTGCCCAGCTTGATCTTCCACTTTTTACTAAGAGCTGTTCTTATTGGCTGGCCGCTGAGCTCACAGGCTCTACCATTCTTCCACTTCTCCATGCTCGGGATTTCAAGTGCTTATAATCCCAGCTGCCTTAAGACAAAACAAAAAACTGTGGGTGCCAAGCTGAACAAGGGAAGAACATTATCAACTGAGCTGTCTTCCCAACTATAGATTTATTTCATGTATGTGAGTACACTGTCGGTGGTTGGGGATTTAGCTCAGTGGTAGAGTGCTTGCCTAGGAAGCGCAAGGCCCTGGGTTCGGTCCCCAGCTCCGAAAAAAAAGAACCAAAAAAAAAAGAAAAGAAAAAAAAAAGAAAATGAGACTGTAGCTGAAAAAAGGAAAGTGAGTACACTGTCACTGTCTTCAGACACACCAGAAGAGGGCATTGGATCCCTAATTACAGATGGTTGTGATCCTCCATGTGGTTGCTGGGAACTGAACTCAGGACCTCTGGAAGTCAGTGTTCTTAACCACCAAGCCATCTCTCTAACCCCTCCAATCATACTTTTATTAGTGCACATTAACTAAAAAAAGGTACAGAAATTGTACAAAATCACATTCATATCACCGTGTATACAACGTACTTTGATTATATTCACATGCCTTATTTCTCTCTTGTCCCCTCCCTACCTCTTGGTAGTCTCCTTCCTCTTACATACTCCTCCCCTCTATTTTCATTTCTATCTATCTGTGGTGGTCTGAACATGCTTCACCCAGGAGTGGCACTATTAGGAGGCTTTGTTGAAAAAAGTGTGTCACTGTGGCGTGGGCTTTAAGACCCTTGCCCAAGCTGCCTGGAAGCCAGTCTTCTCCTGGTTCCCTTTGGAACAAGATATAGAACTCTCAGCTTTGTCCCCGGTGCCATGCCTGCCTGGATGCCGCCATGCTTCCTGCCTTAATGATAATGGACTGAACTTGTAAACCAGCCCCAATTAAATGGTGTCCTTAAGAGTTGCCTTGGTCATGGCATCTGTTCACAGCAGTACTCCCTCCCTCTCTCCCTCCATCCGGTTTTTGAAGACAGGGTTTCTGAGACACACCCTGGCTGCCCTGGAACTTATTTTGTAGACCAGGCTGGCTTAGAACTCATAGAGATCCACCTGCCTCTGCCTCCTGAGTGCTGGGATTAAATAAAGGCATGCACCATTATCACCGGTTTTGTGTCTATTTAAAAATCTACATTCTGCAGATAAGAGAAAGTACATTTTAAAAATGACTTAATTTTTTCACTATTTTTAGTTACTTAAGTTGGGGGAACTGTTTCTCAGGCCTTGACTGGCCTGATGGAACTCACATTATAGACCAGGCCGGCCTAGACTGCACAGAGATCTGTCTACTCTGCCCTACTTCCCTTTGGGATGCTTGCATAAAGGTGTGCACTGCTACTCAGGCCAAGAAAGTTTAAAAAAAAAATTAAGAAACTGTTTTTGTGGGTTGGGGATTTAGCTCAGCGGTAGAGCGCTTGCCTAGCAACCGCAAGGCCCTGGGTTCAGTCCCCAGCTCCGAAAAAAAGAAAAAACAAACAAACAAACAAACTGTTTTTTGTGCCAGGGTTTCTTTGTGTAGCTCTGGTTGTCCTGGAACTGAAAATAAAGTCTTGAGGGCTTGTTTGGGGAGGTTCTAGCAGGGGAGGACAGCTACTCTAGATCCTTGACAGAAGGAGGAGGGACGAACACTGGAGTAGTGAGGCAGGAAGGGGACATCTGCCTAGTTAGCCAGGTTAGCCTTCACATCCAAAAGTAAACTCTTTGTTTTTGGAGCTGAGGACCGAACCCAGGGCCACCACTGAGCTAAATCCCCAACCCCTCAAAAAGTAAATTCTTAAAGGAAGCTCTGACCCTGAGTCAAGGTAATTTCCCACGCTGTCCTTGACACCTGCTGCCTTAATGCATTATCTTCCCGTGTGCTTTCTTACAGCCTGCTGTCAGCGTTACTAGATTATCAGCTTTTAAAGAGTAATCTGAAAAAACCAAAAACCAAAACCCTGTCACACAAGCATTTTATTTAAAATACTCCTTAATACAGAACCCTGTTCTGATGACTGGAACAGGCCTAGGGATGCCCAACAACAGTACAGAGCTGGAACTAGAACCCTACCTCCTTACTCCCCTAATCTGCTTCCTTAGTGTCTCCCACACATGTTAGAACAGGGCCTACCTTGTGAAGACAAAAAGAAAAAATCCTCAATTATTGTTGTCAGGAAAGAATAAACTGTGTCTTGTTCATCTCACTGCCAAACTCCTCTCTTTCTCGTTGTCAGACATTACACACGTGTTCTGCAGGCTTGCTGGGCTAACTCCTGCTTTGAAAGGCATTTCTACTCCTAGCCTATAACTACAGGCAGAGTGCAGTTCATGTTCCCCAAATCAAACTTTGAATTGCACAGCTCACAGGCTGAGGAGTGTCCTCACACCAAGGAGCCATAACTTGAAATTAATTCATAAAGCAGCACCCACCCACTGAAGACAGACAACCTCCTAGACGGAAGCTCAGTTCTTAGTACAATCAGCATGGACTCCCAATGCCACCACAACCCACAGAACCAGACACGCCAACTGATTCACTTGACTGGGCCTCCTCAGGTCCAGTCACTACCATCTTGCCTCTGCCAACCTCCCGCTGCAGTGACCTCTACCCTAGCTGCCGCCACCACTCCCAGATGAGTGAATGACTCATTCCTGTCACTCTGTGAGTACAAATGTCAGTTCTGCAGGGAGCCTATCCCCAAATCACCCTAGGAGTAGCGGTCCCTATCAACAGTCCTCCTGCAGCCACCTGCCATCTCTTCTCCCCATTTGGCCCAATCACCACTGGCCCACTGAGATCAGCCTAACACATACAGACATTCATCTCTAAATGAACAAACCCAAAGCTCAGGTCTCATCTCTTCTATTCAGAGTGTTTAACAGAACAATTCCATTAGCATTTATAAAGACCAATCATGGGTCTGCTCATGATAAAATAGCAGTTCAGGAACTACACAAATGTTGCTTGCATTGTGTCTAAATGCATCCAAGTTAGTCATCTTATCAATAAAGAAGGATCTAATGCTAAGTTTAGGTACTATTTCCTGGGACAAAGACAGCAAAGGAAAAAATTCCTCTTATGTTAGTAAAAACTGAGAAGTTGGTAAAAATTATTTTTCAAAAGATTTTCTCCTTATTTTATGTCTCAGTGTTTTGCCTGCATGCCTGCCTATGACTGCAGAGGTTCTGGAACTGGAGTTACAGATGGTGGGCGAGCTGCCACGTGGGTACTACCAAACTCTTCCCTAACCACTGAACCATTACTCCAGCCTTCCTCACAAAGGGAAATTCTTACTCATGTAAATATACATTTAACACAATACTTGGGAGTCAGAGAAGTTAATTAGAAAGAACAGAGAAAAAGGTTCTTTGTAAAAAAAAAAATCATTAATTTATTTATTTGCACACACGTATTCAAGTACAGGCAGGCACATGCCACAGTGCTTGTGCGGAGGTCAGAGGACAACCTGGGGCAGCTGGTTCTCTTTTCCCACCATGTGGGTCCTAGGAATGGAACTCTGGTTCTCAGGCTTGGTGGAAAGGGCCTCTACTGCTGAGGCATCACTTCTGTTCAAGACATTCCTCAGGAAGTCTTTGAAGGGGACCGTACCTCTTAGGAGATGGGAGCGTCAGTCTACACGTTCCCTAACAAATAAATGGAAAGAAGGTGGGGGATAGCTTTCTTTCTACCATTAAATGATCAAGAATTAAAAATTATAGCAAGCGCAAGGTCCTGGGTTCGGCCCCCAGCTCCAGAAAAAAAAAAAAAAAAAAGAAAAGAAAAGAAAAAAAGAAAGAAGGGGGTTGGGGAATTGGCTCAGTGGTAGAGCGCTTGCCTAGCAAGCGCAAGGCCCTGGGTTCGGTCCCCAGCTCTGAAAAAAAGAAAAGAAAAAAAAAATTAAAGAAGAATTACAAAGTATTTTGCAATTGTCAATGTAGGTCTAGATTAAAATAGTGAAAGAGGGGTTGGGGATTTAGCTCAGTGGTAGAGTGCTTGCCTAGGAAGCGCAAGGCCCTGGGTTCGGTCCCCAGCTACGGAAAAAAAAGAACCAAAAAAAAAAAAAAAAAAAAAAAAATTAGTGAAAGAAAGCCAGCTGTGGTTATGCACATCTGTAATCATCATTCTAGGGGCTGAGGGGAGAGGGGGAACCAAAGGGCACAAAAAAGAGGAAAAAAATACCTGTCTGTCTGTCTGCATGTATACATACACATATATTTAAAGTTAAATCTATCTTAAATTTATTCTTTAAAAATTTCATATATGCATACATAGATCTCACCATATTCACCTCCTCCCACCATCGAACTCCTCCTGGGTTCCCCTCATTTTCCTCTCAACTCCCCATCCTTTTAAAAAAAAGTCCACGGAGTCCAATTAGTGCTGCCCATATATGCATGAGCATGAGGTCATTCACAGGAGCACGGTCAACCTAACAGGGACCACATTCATAAAAACAAAAACAAAACAAAAACAACAAAAAAACAAAACAAAACCACTCTAGCCCACTCCTGCCCCCAACTTCCCAAGCAGCCATCAGCTGTCAAGAGCTGCTGACTTGCTTGATCCAAGTCTTGTTGGGAACGCTGAGACAATTTTATACCAGCTTTCTCTGACTTGTGGCTTTTAAGAATTTCTGCCTTCTCTTTCAGATGTTCCTTGAGTCTTGTGGGAACACAGTATGATACAGATATCCCACCAGTTGTGAAGAGACACTCCATTTGAAAAATACACTTATTGTTGCACATTCTGAAGTGTCCATTTGTATTCTAATAAGAAAGTTAACCTGATATAGTAACAAGTCATCTGGTAAAAGCACATGAGGTAGTCTAGCCTAAATCCCAACAAAGAACAGTCAATTACTGTCATCCTGAGAAGTCAGCTGGAAAAGAGAATTTAATCAAATATGTCCTTCCAGCTGGCCCCTAGAGGAAAGGTATTATTTGTTAGGAGACATGAGGCTGTGAGCCTCTGGGTCTTCCTTGGATCTCTCCTCCCTTGTTGGACTTTCCTCCTAAGGGGGAGATCACTAATTACTGAAACCAAGATAGGAAGGTTCCACTTAGCTGTTCTGCTGTCTTCTTTAGAAAGTAGAACACTAGACAACTGTCAATGAAATCTACTAATCAACACAGACTAGTCATCCTTGTCAATAAAACACAACAGCTGTGCTCAGGTGCTCTCGCCCGCTACTGTACTGCAGCTTCCAGAGACACCTGAACCAGCAGTTCAGCTCTTGTGGAAAAGTCAAGTTCTCTGTGTGCTATACTGGTGGCTACTAAAATCAAACTGTGGTCTTCATTATGGCTAACGTTTATGATCCCCCCTCACATGCCTGACATTTACTTTGGCTTCTGTCTCTAGCAAATGTAACTTCTAAAAACACTAGCAACTTGTCAAAGGTGAGTCTGCAAAGATGGTCATGCTTTTAATTTGTACTGAGGAGACACTAAAACTCGCTGGGGGCTGGGAGGTGTGTCTGAGAAATGTTATAGAAAAACAACCCAAGAGTGATCTCAAGTCAACAGAGAGGAGTGCATGTTGGGCAGGTGCATCCCCGCACAGCACAGGCAAACCATCAGCAATCAGCAGCACACGTTATAAAGGTCATGAAAAGAACCAGCCTTGGGGTTGGGGATTTGGCTCAGTGGTAGAGCGCTTACCTAGGAAGCGCAAGGTCCTGGGTTCGGTCCCCAGCCCCGGGGGGGAAAAAAAAAAACCAGCCTCAAGTCCCACAGTCAGCTTCCAGACTCCTCTTCCTAATAAAACAATTGCGTTTTTTTTTTTTTTTGGAGCTGGGGACCGAACCCAGGGCCTTGAAGCGCTCTACCACTGAGCTAATCCCCAACCCAATTGCGTTTGTTTTAAAAACCACAGAAAAAATTTTGTAAAAAAATTTCTCAACTTTCACTAGATAAGAGGGCACCAAATTGGTTTATTTGTTTTGCCATGATGAAATAGCATGGTGAGTATTCATTCCACTCTACTTTCTCTGAAGCTGTACTTTCAGGGCTACTGATTCCCATGCTTTGTGACTACCAAAATAATCGTCACTTCTGTAACTCCTTAGCTCTTTTCAGATTAATGCTCAACTTGTTTTTATGTTTCTTTTCCTAAAAAACATATACCTACTTTCATACCTCCATCCTCATCCCCAGCATTGTCTACTAAAACAGTTTCCGTGTTTCTGGTTCATTGGGTTAAGACGGGTAGAGTCTTGCTCTGCTAAGTAGGTGGTCAAGTCATCAGGCAGTAGGGGAACCATTACAACTCCTGTACTAGATCTGGGGCAGGCACTCCTCTTCTTTGGAGTGCTGGAGGTTGAACCCAGACTTCAAATACACTAAGTAGAAACCCCAACACCAAGCGACAACTTTGCTCTACCCCTAACTCTTAACATACAGGGACACTAATGTCCCGTGTACAGTCTAACACTGTAGCAAAACCCAGTAGTATCTATCACCCGTAACCTCTCCTCTACAGCACCTGTCTCCTAGACATGCCAGGAAGTAAGGGCTGGGTCACCATGACCCAAACTACTGTCCCAGTGCCTCAGCACCTGCTGAGGACCAGTCAATCAGTCTTGGGCATTCTGCCAGCACACATTCTTTCCAGCAGTCATCACCCCATCCAGACCAACTCTGAAGCAATGTTTTCAAAGTGGGGGGCAATGAACCACTGGGTCATGAGATTCCTTTATTGTTTAAGAAATAGGAACACTGACCTGGAATGCAGATAAAGGTGCTGGGAAACCAGTTTGGGACACATTTATAACTGGGTGACCATATGATGTTTGTTACCATAGGCTGCAGTTAAATGGTTAGCACTCTGACTCGGAGATGTACTACTGTAACTCTGACTCTCAATCTCTTACCTCTACAGGCTTTACTTCACTTCCAAGATAAATCATTTCCTAACACTCCTTTGTCAGGGGCCTCCCATTTCCTTTCTGTGAGCCTTCTGATAAATCTGTCATCATAATCTAATGAACTGCTATTGTAAGTCTGTTCAGCATCTTTGAGCCTTAGTGGTTACAAGCTATATCTTCTCTAGCCCCTACCACTGTAGCTCCCCTTTCTTCTGCACTAGCAGATTCAAGTGCTAGCATACGCCCAGCAACCTAGCACCACAGAGTACTTGTTATCTAGTCTACCCAAACCCCCTTGACAGGAAGTTCTAGTACAGGTGTATATCAGTAAGTACCTCCCTATGTACTGTGCCATAGTGCAACAAGTCGAACTATCATCCAAGGAGTTCTCCAATGCTCTAACTCCCACCAGCAGGTCAGAGCATAAGCATTTAAACCCTGTTGATACAGCCATGGTCATAATGTACCACGACCCTTGAGATACCAAGGGCATTCAATCTCTTCATTACCACTATCTTCCAGGTACCAAGGTGAACGTTAAGCACTATACAGGCAGCCTGTGAAAGCACGCCTGTCCATCTGACATCATTCACACACACCAGCTTTCCAACAGAAGTTGTTCTATGTCCCTGTTCTCTTACCTAGTTCCTCTCAGCTACCTCTAACCTTTCTCCTCCTGAAACAGCTCTAGACAGATTTTCTCCTGGTTCACTTCTATGCCACTTAGCTTGTTCCACAGCTGTCTCTGAAATATTTCAGAATTCCCAGGAACACACCTCTGTGTGGTTCTGTCTGCTATCAGACAAACACCACCTTGCTAGGAGAGTGCAGCAGCTGGGGGCTGCATGCGTGACCATGAATAACAGAACAGTGAAGATGACAGATCTTAGCTACTTAAAACTTCACTCCACTAATCCAAGTTCTCAAGGAGAACCCATGGAGATGCACGTGCCCTCCAGCCATAGTAAAAAGGTGTTCTGAAGAGCCTTGAAGAAAAAGATCAGATAGAGATCAAAACTACAGAGACAATTAAGGAGATTAGCTTTCTAACTTCAAAAAAGAAACTGATCACCAAGACAAAACCTGCAGATCAGACTGAAAGAATACAAGCTCATCAAAAGGATGCAACTGAAAAATTACAGGGAAACAACACCCACACCCCCAAACCCCCAAACCAAACACAGCACTACCAGCCAGTGATGAGCTGAGACATCTGTATGTCTCTGAGG
This sequence comes from Rattus norvegicus, assembly GCF_021556685.1. NCBI lineage: Eukaryota > Metazoa > Chordata > Mammalia > Rodentia > Muridae > Rattus > Rattus norvegicus. The sequence continues at coordinate 11,014,023 of NC_141537.1, read as the reverse complement.
GACTGACATCCCGTAACTACAATTCTGCTCCTTCTTCCCCGTTATGCATTCACTTCAGCTTTCACTCCTAGTTTCTGCAGTTATGGTCACAAGTGCTTCTGGAGCCACAGTCACCTTGCACACCATCTCTCTTCAGGTAACTTCTTCTACTAGCTGCATTTCTGTAGTTCCAAGCTTGGGAACATTTCATCCTCAGTAAACCTTTAAGGTCTTCGTAAAAGGAACAGGAACTGGCAGTGCCTGCTCGGAACTGGCTTGAGTGACTCTTATAAGGAAGAGGACAGTCAGAAACCCAAAGGGGAACATTCTTTGAGTGTTTGAGGTAAAAGTGACACACAGAATCAAACAAGTCACAGACCACAGGAACCAAGTTCCCCACTAGAGAATAAGGTAGAGAGAGATAAAGGGTGAGGAGAAAGTGAGTGAGATGGAGTAATCTGGAGGAAGCAAGAAAAACCCAACCATTAGGAACCTCAAGTTACATTCCTAGATAAAGAGACTCCACTAATGAGACAGAACAGTATGGTGGTCAACTTGATGGTATTTCAGTCACCTACAAGACATAGCACTGGTTATGTCCATGAGGAGGCTGGAGAAGGTTAACTGAGAATGGAATGCCCACCCTGCATGTGTGTGCCACCATCCTGTGGACTGGGGTCCTGGATGAGTAACAGGAGGAAAGGAAAAGCCCACTGAGTCCCAACACTCACCACTTCCTGCTTCCCAGCACAGATCATGTGACCAGCTGTCTCACATTTGTTTGCCTTTCTTCCACAACAAACTATGTCCTGAAATTGTGAGCCAAGATAAACCCTTCATTCCTCAAATTGCTTTTTGTCAGGTGTTTAGTCACAGCATCAAGAAAAATAACTAATACCATCAAAATGATTAGAACAGATGAAAGGAACCTGCAACTCTGCCCAAAACTAAAACCAAACAAACAAAAAAAACCAAACAAACAAGCAAACAAACCCCAAATGTTTGAGGGTCCAACACAATTATCAAAAGCATTGCTTTCATTAAAAAAAAAAAAAACAACTTATGAAAAAACAGTCAGGAATGCTGGCATTCTCCTTTAATGCCAGCACTCAGGTAGATTTCTGTGAGTTCAAGGCCAGGCTGTTCTACCTATATATAGAACAAGTTCTAGGACAGCCAGGGTTAGAGAGATCCTGTTCCAAAAAACAAACAACTTATGGGGGGTGGGGGTAACACAAGTAAATATCAGTGAGAGTTTCAAGTAAAAATGGATTAGTTTTGGCAATTTTCAGAGCAAAACAAACCCAACTCTACGACAAGCGTCCTTTCCCATTTCTAGAAATCCATTCAGTCCCCAGTACAGCACCCGTCAATGGCAGCTCCATGGTAGGAGGGTGCCAACAGCACTAGTGAGTAAGGTTTGTAACATCCTGCTTTCAGAAGCACTTTAATTAGTAGAAACTGAACAGTGGGTGAACGTTTAGGATTTGAACTCAAGATTATGGTATGAATCACATGAGATGAATGTGAAGTTCTATGGGTCATACAACATGGCAGTATCTACCACAGATTCAATAAGTGGCTATTAAATTCTAGTACAATATCCCCTGAATCGACTAACCTTTTCCCCAAATTATGATCAATACAACTGATGATCAATTACCATCAATACAAATTGGGGTGGGGGTGGAGACTGTATTCCAGGACCCCCCCCAGCTATTCAGTCAAGAGTAGTACTGGTGTAAGACAGGCGGAGTCTAGAAAAAGACCCATTTACAGGTTCACGGCAGAGGTGTAAAAGTGAGTCTGGGAGAGAGCAGTGTTTTCAATACATGGTGCTCAAACAACCAGACATTCAGTGATACTCACAGAGACGGTGAGAGAGACAGACACACCTCAGCTATACCTAGTTGGTACCCTATTTAAAAAGAAAATTATCAAAACCAGATCATAAATTAAATATAAAATGACAACTATGAAACTTCTAGAAGAACACATTCAAGAAAATCTTTGTGACATGAGTTGAAGAAATTTTTTTCTATATATAACTAAAAGCACAACTTATAAAAGATTTTTCAAAGGGGCTGGGGATTTAGCTCAGTGGTAGAGCGCTTGCCTAGGAAGCGCAAGGCTCTGGGTTTGGTCCCCAGCTCCGAAAAAAAAGAACCACAAAAAAAAAAAAAAAAAAAAAAAAAAAAAAAAAAGATTTTTCAAAAGAAACCAACTTGAACTTACCAAATTAGGAACTGTGGGACAGGGAAGGTAGCTCAGTTAGCAAAATGCATACTGCACTGCTTAAGGTTTGAGTCCGACACCCAGGCTCCAGAGCTGGGGGCTGGGGGCTGGGGGCTCAGAGGTAGAACCTCGGCACCGTGAAGTAGGGACAGGATGATCCCTAGGGCTTACTGGTGAATTAGTCTAGGTAAACTGGTTGAGTTCAGTTAGAGAGACCCTGCTGCAAAGTATGAGGTTGAAGGCAATCAAGGAAGACACTGGGCATCAACTACTGACCCTGCCTGCATACCTGAACCGCGCATATACAGATACAGTAACTGCTCTATGACTTGAGTCATCCTCTTAATGAATTAAGTGAATGAAAATATAAGCTATGGACAGACCTTCAGGGAACTCTGTCAAAACACCGTGGAGTAACTGCAGAAACCAGCAAATCAAGAAGGGAGCATTGCTGGGGTGGGGTCAGGGGCAATAGAGAAGGGACTAGCATGGCATCTGTGGTCTGAGGGAAAATGTAAAGTGGGGGAGGGGAAAGAACAATGGAGGTGGAGGGAGATAAATGAAGCAGAGAGGAAGGCAAAATAACAATAAAGTCTCAAGGGGTTGGGGATTTAGCTCAGTGGTAGAGCGCTTGCAAAGGCCCTGGGTTTAGTCCCTAGCTCCGAAAAAAAGAAAAGGGGAAAAAAAAAAAAAAAAAGTAAGTCTCAAAAGGTATAAGGAAGTAAGGAATTCCACTACTAACTACCTGAAAATGCATATAGCATGGAAGTTAGTGTATAAATATACACCATATATACAATTATATATACATATATAATTTAAATTAAAAATTCCCACCTGAGCTAACACTGCTTCCCCAAAGATTTGTAGAGCATAGAACAAAACCCTAACACCCTGCACTTGAAAGTCCCTTTTAAAGTTGTCAGAGTGGAAGGTAAAAATGAAGGTGGAAGGTCTGTCCTTTTTGCTGAAGAGACCTTGTACTTCAGACAGAGTTCATAGCTCCACAATGGACCTAATCTGAAGGCCTCCTCCCTGAGGGCAACCTTTCATGATACCAGGCACCGGGCAAGTGTGCAAGAAGGGAAGGAACCAATAGTCCTACTCAGCTATGATGCCCACGAACCACAACGACCAGCACGGCACCATAACACTAAGTACGGGCACAGATGACTTGGCAGTAACCAACAGCTCTCTAACTGGACTTAAGCCATCTTGACAAGAAGGAAACCATGCGACTACTGGCTAGTGAAGTCATGGATCTTGAAGGAGAGCCCCCAACCACCATCTTGAAACCAGCATAATCCCTCAGTATATTCCTTCTTTAGGTAGGTTTTGGGGCTTGAACTCAGGTCACAAGGCTTCTGGAAAGCACCTTACACACAAAGTGGTCTGGCTGGTCTTGGTACCTTGAGCTGAAGGTGTACATATGCAGCTGGAGTCACTGAAGATAGATTTTAAAATGATATACCTATGCCAGCACCCCCATTTCAAAGGAGCCATACAGGAATTTGTGTATACTCTGGGAAAGTGCTCACGACTGTTCACATGAGCACCACTGTCACCACGGGGTCTGAGGGGGACACAGATGCCAACAGTGCAAAGTTTTTTTCCTTATTTTTTGCTACACGGCTCTGACTGTCCTTAAACTCATGCCTCCAAGTGCTTGGATTACAACTGTGTGCCACCGTGCTTGGTTTGCAGCCCCTCCTCCTCCTGCTTCGTTTAAAGATGGGGTCTCATGCTAGTCTTATCTCAAACTTGCTATGTAGTTGAGGATGACCTTGAACATCTGATTCTTCTGTCATACCTCCCAAATCCTGAATTATAGGCATGCACCAGCACATCAGATTTTGTACAATGCAGGGGTTGGAGCCCAGGGCTTCATGCTGGTAGGCAAGTACTCTACCACCTACCTCCTCAGTCCAAACTGTTTAACAGAAAGCTCACGTGAGACGCTCTCATTGGAGCTTGAGAACACTTCCACAGGAGTCGACTCACTTGTTCCTAGCAGTTAAGCAGGGATGACGTCATCCTGCATTTTCTCACACCCATATGCAAACTTTAAAAAAACCACTGTGTACCCACTACTGCCAAGCACTATGGTACCAGAGGAAAACAAGAATGAATGACTAAATTACATAAATGAAGAATTTTATTAAATGTCAGCGGTTTGGGAATTGATCCCTAAATTAGAATATTCATTTTTCTAGAATGACTTACAGATAAGCCAAGGTGGAAGTCAAGAACAGATTTTACTAAATTATAGGTAACTAAATATCTGCCAAAGAATAAATGTGCTCCAAAATGGGTTGAGTGGGCATGGAAAAGCCCCTCCTACAAAAAAGGGCAAATGAAGAGGTTGAAAAGGTAGCTCAGTGTGTAAGAATGCAAACCACCAAGTCCGACCCGCCGGGAGGAGAACTAACGCCTCCAAATGGTCCTCTGATCTCACATGTGTGCTGTGTCAAACATGTGCAGGTTTAAAAGAAAGACACCAATTAACTTAAAGAGCATAAGATTTAATATTGCTTAAAATACCCACTTGTCAGCTAAACAATCATATTAATAAGGAAATTTCTTCAAAAATTGTTAAAATATACCGTGTTTACGCCAACATTAATTCGGTTCTCAGACACTTTGGCTACCCAGTTCCGTCCCGGGGCCACACGTGAACAGTGGTCATGAAACAGCAGGCAGCTCTGACGTGTGTAGTTTGGAGACTTAGTATGAAAAATATTCTTAAATCATATGTTGAAATTAAACTTTACTGGAACAGAAGAATCCTAGTTGTATAAACTAAACTTATATGAATTAAGACCTATGGGGGGGGGGGGTTGGTAGTGGTGGTGGTTGGGGAGGGGAATACCCTTATAGAAGAAGGGGTGGGAGATGGGATAGGGGACTTATGTCCGAGAAATTGGGAAAGGGAATAACATTTGAAATGTAAATAAAAATTATCTTTAAAAAAAAAAAAAAGACCCTGGGTTTAATACTAAGCATTGCAAAACAACAATAATAAAACTGTAAAATGGGGAAAAAATAAATTAAGCCCCAGACTATCTTTAGAAAGGTATAGCGCAACTGTCTTAAAACTAAAATTTCTATTCAGTCATCCACTTATCTATGCAATAGAGACCAAGAAGGAAATTGTCTAGAAATGAAGCTTATCCCCAACAGGAATGAGAAAAACACCCTGTGGGTCTCAACCTTTTGTGGGTAGGTTGCCAAACAACCCTTTTACAGGGTGCCCTAAAACCATCAAAATCAGGTATTTACATTATGATCATAACTAGCAAAGTTACAAACATGAAATAGCAACAGAAATAAGTTTGTGGCTGGGAGTCATCATAACAAAGGGACTGTATTCAAAGGTCACAGCATTAAAAGGTTGAGAACCACTGATGAGGCACACAAACGCTCAGCACACCTGCTTGGCTGACTCAGAGTGGGCCCACCTGGGCTCTGAAACTTCTCTTGTCTCTGGAGTGACAAAGAAACTACCAACCCTAAAGTAAGGAGGGATGCGGGTTGACATTAAGTTATCAGGAGCAGAAAACATCAGTCCCCAACATGGCCACCTGCTAGGATCTTTATAGCCAGAAGCCAGGCAGATGTGGCAGGTGCAAAATGAAGCTTATGCACCCTCTAGCCCTTGGTCCTGTTGTTTTTTCCTTTAAACCAAAAGCAACACTGCCTGGTCACACGAGCTGGCTAGCACAGTCCCTTCCCAGAGAGACATCCTGCATTGGCCCACAACAACTCAGTCTTTCTGATTGCCCCAACCTCTTCTTGCGGCAGACTGTTCTGAAGATGGAAAACAAATTATGATCCAGGGCCAAATCTGCCTCACAATCTGTTTATTATTTATTTTTTTCTTTTCTTTTTTCCGGAGCCGAGGACCGAACCCAGGGCCTTGCGCTTCCTAGGCAAGCGCTCTACCACTGAGCTAAATCCCCAACCCCCTGTGTTTTTTTTGTATGAGTTAAAAGTGGGTGTGCATGTTTTTCTTTCAATGGCTTCAAGAAAAAAGGATGCCAGCTTTGTGCTCGGTACATGGACAGAGAATGCCCTTGAGCATTTAACCAGCACCTATCTGAGTAAGTAACACAGCACTTTAACCCCTTCAACCGACAGTGCAGCGTGTTAAGCTGTGGAGTATTGAGACCCTCTCCTTGGGAGTTCATTTCATCAAGAGCCCATCACTCTGCTCTAACCTCAGGAAAATACGAAGGCTAGAAGCTTCCTGTTCTGAACTAATATCAGTGTAGATTAAAATTCCCAACCGGGTATGGTGGCACACACCTTTGACCCCAGGACTCCGGAGGCAGAAGCAGGCAGATCTCTCTGATTTGGAAGACACAGTGGTCTATGTAGTGAGTTCCAGGACAACTGGGGCTATATAAAGAGATATAAAATAAAAGAAGAAAGAAAGCTCCCATATCCTATAAGGAACACTTCAGAGGCTGAAGAAAATTTAGCAATTTTGAAATGTAATAACGATATTTAAAGCTCTTCGTGTTTCACATGAAGTAATACATGTGACATAAAAGTACTAAGCGGTTTGCTTCAGTTAGTTTAAGAATCCTGAAAGCACTTTATCATGTGTTGTAACACTTGTTACTTTGTAACAAACGCTTCCTACCCTAACAACCATGACCAAATTCAATTTCCATTTAGTGAACTATGTAACAATCCACTTATGGACAGTATTAGACGTTATTAACAGCTCATTGTTTTGTACCTTCAACTAAGAAAAACACTGCACAATAATGACTTCCTATACTACAACAGGTAGAGGCAGCTGGTTTTCATTTTGTGATCCAGCTGCTGTTTTTAATTTCAGTAATGCTGGTATTTATAGATGCCACTTTTTAGTATTCTGGTAGCATGTGACACTGGCAATTTTATTTAATCTTTGGAAACCTTACCATTATCAAGTACAAAGGGGACACATCCAACGAGCATCACACGAGGCCACAGAAGCAACTCACTGCTTCCTACTCGTTATGAATGACTTTCCCAAGTTCCTTTGAGGCCCTGGAGCTTGTGCCCGCCTTCTTCCCAACTTCATTTCTTACTCTTGCCTCATTATGCTTTACCACCTCCAGTTTCCTTCTGTTCTCATCATGCCAAGATCTTTCTCATCTCGCTAAACTCTCCTTGCCTCCTAGAATACTAGGGAATCTCACCTAGGAAGCTTATGCATATCTTTGCTAATCGTACCTACAGTGCACCCATTTTTGACTCAACTTTACACAACAGTGAGTAACAGGATCTTAGGCTGTGGCCTTTGGACTTCTGGACCTTCTCCAGGACTCATAAGGTGAAAACATCACCAAGTCAGCCACTGAATTATGCTCCCATTTGTATAAAAGATGCAAATGCAATGGTAGTGCCTGTGTGGGCATCCTCAGCAAGACCCAAGACAGCAGGCACAGAAACATTTTGTGACATCACCGCACTCTCTGAGGGGAAGCCATCTCCATTTGCCAACAGCCTTAAGAACACAGTGAGTGATCAAGTGTACGGGGTCTTGACCCTTGCACATCTTTTACTATTCTCCAAGAGGGCCGGCAACATGGCTCAACAGCTAAAGGTGCTTGCTGTGCAGGTCTGGGGAAAGTGGAAAGAAATAAGAGATTCCTGAAAGTTGCTCTTTGACCTTGACATAGGCACCATGGCAGGAGTGCTGCCATACACAGTAAACAAACCAAAAAACAAACAAACCGAAAAAGCCAGAAACCATTCTACAGCATGATGGAAGGTCTGAACAAGCACTGCTGCCGCACACAGAAACACGACTAACCTGGCCGGTGGGTTTTAAGACACAAAAGAAACAGATTTCAATGGATGATCAGTACAACTTTTGGAGTCTGAAGTCCACATCATAGAAAAAAGAAAAAGGAAAAAAAACCCAAAAGAAACAGATTTCAACTGGGCACAACCCCTGTTCACATAATTTCAATACTTGGAGGGAAAGGCAGGGAAGTTTACTCAAAGTTTTAGACTACCCTGCGCTAAGACCCTATTTCCCTTACTGTCTTCCCACCCTCTCCATGAGTGGGGAAAGGAGATCACCAAGTCAAGTAAAAACCGGTAGTACGGGGTTGGGGATTTAGCTCAGTGGCAGAGCGCTTGCCTAGCAAGCGCAAGGCCCTGGGCTCGATCCCCAGCTCCGGAAAAAAAGAAAAAAGAAAAAAGAAAAAAAAAAGAGCTATTCAGAGTATAAAGCGAAACAATGTGATTTAATTCAAAGGGAACAGATAACAAGGCTGTGGACTGCCTAGAGAGAACCAACTTCCATAAGCTGTCCTCAAATCCATGTACACACCTGCTTGTCTCAAATAAATATACTAATAAAAGACTGTTGGTCACTGCTTAAAACGGTTCAGTGAACACCAAAAACATGCCACCACCTCAAAGAACTATTAAAAATTCACCCATTTTCAAGCTAGGTTGTGGTAACACACACCTTTAATCCTAGCACTCAGGAGGCAGAAGCAGGTGGATCTATGTGAGTTCTAGGAGAGTCAGGGCTACACAAACAAATCCTGTCTTGAAAAACCCATAAACAAAACACCACCACCCCCTAACCCATTTTAAACTATTCATTAACTATTCGATAAATGCCATTATTTGCCTCATACTACAATGAAATCAGGAGCAGATGAAAATCATTGCTTTAAAACATCAATTATTAAGAGATTCTTTCCTGGGGGCTAGCTAGAGTAAAGAGATGGCTCAGTGGTTGAGAGCATTTGCTGCTCTGGCAGAGGACCCGGTTCATTTTCAAGCACCCATACAGTAGGTCTTAATCACCTGTAAGCACAGTTCCAGAGGAATGACCTCTTCTTGTCTTAAAGACTTGCAAAATAAATCAATCTAAATAAAAATTCTTTCAGATCTGAAATGCATACTATCAAAATCTAAGTTGCTTTATGGGCAGAAATTGACAACTTAGTCCTACATAACAAAGGGCTAAAAATAGGCAAATTTTTCTTGAAAAACAAACCAAACCAAAACCAAAACTCTCAAGTTAGAAAGCTCCTACGTCTCCACTGTTATGACCCACAGTGATGCTAGAGCGACTGTGGCCTGGTGTAAAGACACACAGATCAGCAAAGTCCAGCAGAGGGGAATCTATGCACACTTCACATTCCACTAAAGGAGCCAATGAGGAAAGGCGTTTCCTAACAGGCTGAGACAAGCTGTACCCTGAAAGTAAGAGCTGAGTGTAAAACACTCAGAAGCAGCAGCAGTAAAGCCCCACTGTTTCCCATTAGGCGGTGAGTGCCCTGGATACGACACCAAAAGCAGAAAGTGCAAAACGGAAACAAACTAGACCTCAAGCAAGGCCCTAAACTGAATCCTAAGCACCAAGCTAAAAAAATGGAAGCACAACTTCACCACCATAGATGGAAGAAACTTTATAAATCAGATATATCCTTGAAGCCTACTAGGATGGCTAAAGTCAGAGTTGGTAAAGAGGGAGACAATTCCAAGCCTAATACATTGTTATAGGAATGTAATGGGAGATGCTGTATAAAGTTTGACGATTCTTTAAAATGTCAAAACCAGGGACACCCCATGTCCCAGCAATTCCATTCCTAGGGAACACCAAGAGAAATGAAAACAAAGGAATGTCTGTGCAGGGATGTTTACAACACCATTATTTTTAACAGACAAGAAGTATAAACAATTCACATATCTAAGAGGAAAACGTAGTATAAACTCACATTAATGAACTATGAATTCAGCCACAAACAGGAACAAGGTACGCTGCCCTTACATGAAGTGTTCAGAGCAAGTAGTTCGATAAAAACAGAAGGCAGCGTCGTGGCTGCCAGCGTCTTGAGTGGTAACAACTAACCCCTATGAGCACAGGTTTTCTTCTCGGTACCCATGGGCATCAAAATTGGATCCCCAGAACACATGTCGTGGAAAGAAAGAACCAATTCCCAAAAGCTGTCCTGTGACCTCCACATGCTTGTGTACATGATCTCACTTCAGCAGCACCCGCTCTAAGACTGTAACCATACGATGAAGCGTTCCATAGGTTAAGGTTACAATAAACTCCGCTAATTCTCTTATACAGAGCAATGAATGGGACTGGTAAAGCTTCACAAAAATAGACACCCCTGAACTACTCTGCTGAGGTACGTATATAGAACACGCTACTAAGCACACATTAATTTCATACTTCATGTATGGAAGTACATGGCAAGTCATGTTTAAACCACAATTTCTTAAAAAGACACACACACATATACAGAGGTACTAAACTACTTTTGAGTGTGGTATACTCAAAACATGTGTACAGGCGTGTGTGGGCATGCAAAGAGGCCAGAAAGAAATGTTAGGTGTTCTGATTCCCTTGAGACAGGGTCTCTCACTGAAACTGAAGAACTCCATTTGCTAGGCAGGCAGGTGGCTAGCAAGCCGGGGCTCTCCAGTCTCTGTCCCCACCACCACACTGCCTTGCACAGCTTTACATGGGTTCTGGGGACTAGAACTCAGGTCTTCACAGTTAAACAGAAAGCACACTACTCACTGAGCTACCCTCTTATCCCTTACCACATTTCTCAAACAAATTATTTCATAAAAGAACAGGATGATTGAATGGGTCAGAATCCAAAGGGCTTATGTTCTACTGGGAACAATCAAGCACATGATGATACCTTTCACTGTGAAGAATCCAACAGCATCAGTCGCACTCTAACAAGGTTTACCTCATCTACTCTTCCTGAACTGCCATTTACCAAACCATTTCATTTTATAAACGTTCACATTCCTCTGATCCCATCCGTCTTAGCAATATAAGGATTACACGCAACAAATACACTTTTGGAAAGATGATCTAGTGACAAACTAGATTACCGACACCCTGGAAGATATTCCAGAGGGACTACCAGATTTTGACAATTTTGACTGGAGGAGTCCTCACTACTAAGGACTCCTCAGCTACAGTAACAACCATGTTACCATGAGGAAGCTGCTACATATGACCACCACCAAAATGAACAAAAGGACCTCCATAAAAGCCAGACTAATTACAGGTGACATTGAGGTGACATGTCTGCAAAAATCTTCCCTACTGCAAATACCAGGAAAATACCACAGAAGAGAATTTTACTGTCCCATTTTAAACCCTTTTCATAGGTTTATCAATGTTTCAAAAACAAATGAAGGGGTTGGGGATTTAGCTCAGTGGTAGAGCGCTTGCCTAGGAAGCGCAAGGCCCCGGGTTCGGTCCCCAGCTCCGAAAAAAAAGAACCAAAAAAAACAAAAAACAAAAACAAAACAAAAACAACAACAACAACAAAAAAAAAAAACAAATGAAGACTTGAAAGCCACATTTCAGTGCTTACTGAAGCAAACTTAAAAGTCTGTGGCACGTCCAGTAACAATGCCCAGCAGTATAGTCAAAGCAGAAAACCATTTACTCAAAAGAACAGTATAAAAAGGCATGGTTTTGAATCAATCTCTCTCTCTCTCTCTCTCTCTCTCTCTCTCTCTCTCTCTCTCACACACACACACACACACACACACACACACACACACACACCCTAGAAACACTGACATTTCTATACTAGGGCACTGAACATATCTCTTAGGTTCTGAGAAGTGGGTAATCCTGGCAGAGCGGCTAGTGCATGCAATCATGCTGGCAAAAGACCAACCCACTCCTCTGCAAAGAATCCTGAAACTATAAAATATTTCTGTTCATAGGAAAGCAAACTAAAGTCAAAGGAAACATTAGGAGTAACGTAGTATCTTACTTTAGGCATTACCCTTGCAAACAACTATGGAGAAAACAGGCTGTGTGACACATTGGGGGCATTGAAAATAGGCCTACAATCCTGTGCTCCTCCACCAGCTAGCACCACACTTCCAACCAGCAGCCTAGAGTGAACCTTTGTGGGGAGAAGTATAGGAGTAGCCAGGCACACCTATCCCTGCTCTAGTGGGGCTTTCACAGGAAGACCAGTCTAGGCTATACAGTGAGTCCAGGACTACCTGGGTTACATAAGACCTTGCCTAAAAAATCAGGATGGGTTTCTACTGACAGAAGTTCTATAGCCAAGGAGACATAACACCAAACTTATTTAAATCCAGTGCCATTCCAAAAATTACAAGAAAATAAAATCCAGACCTGTAGAATATTCTCACGGATTGATATGCCTTGCACATTCAAGATTACCATCTTCAATTAGTTAACACTCTGTATATTTATCTAATTAGAGGGTACTCAATCAACAGCCAAGTTACATCGTGGTCTCATTCTCCGAATTGGGGGGAAATTAAGAAACAGTCAACAGTATGGTGATCCAGACAACCAGCATCGGTTACCTCAACCAGGAGCTCCATAGTGGTGTTTAGTACATGGTCTCTTAGAGACACTGAAACCGTAATTTTGTGGATGTTAACTCTAGGGTTGCAACTGTTAAAGCAGTCACCTACTCTTTCCTAAGATAAACACCTCACTTAGCACCTTTCCACTCTAGGCACCTTCAACTCTCATACTGTCTCCAATCTTCCAACTCCTTCCTAAGGGGTTTCTCCAGACCTTGAGGAAAGATAGTGAAAGGATGAGTAAGCAGGCCCAGACTGATGTTGGTCAAAGAGCACAGACCCAGACACCAGCAGTGGAAAGCCGGGTGAGAACGCAGAATGAAAAGCCTACAGGAGTCCGTTCAGGGGCAGGCTTTCTACTGGCCACCTCCTTCGGCAACCAAACTCCCCACCTCCCACTCACTTCACCACATGTCAGTTGTCCCTGTCAAGCATACATTTTTCGGAGACAGTTACGGCTTTCAAACAGCACTTAAAGATGAACATGATGTTCTCGGGTTCCGGTCAAAGACAATAAAGCCTCGCCCTGCAACGTGGTCAAGTTCATACGTCCTGTTTCACATAAGAGACTGAATACTACTGTCTCGACACCTTGTACCTTCCCCACTCCACCCAGGCCCACCTCTATTCGGCAAAAAGATGACTACTAGGAGCAGCTTCAAATGTATGTCAATCGCTTGGTGGTGGTGTTGGGAAAACAAAAGGGCTTTTGAATTACTTTAACAGCCTGGTTCAAAGAGCCTGGCCTTGTTTCTTCTCAAAGGGGGAGAAAATAGGACACCGAGAGTTCGGAGATGTCTTTCTCGCCTTCCCTGTGCTGGCCGCCAGCTGCTACCTAGCGGGCCTATGAGGGGTCCAGTCTAGGTTTCTTGGAGGCGGAAAACTTGGTGGCCAAACATCTTGGAAGTTTCTCCGTTTTCTTTTAAAAGGTTTAATTTCTTTACAGATGGAAAGGTCACAGGGAGAGGTTTCCTTTGTTGAAATGCCCGGGGCTTGTGGGATTGGGGAAACGGGTGGGGATAGACCGTGCTCAGAGAAGGCGGGACAGACACGGGGATCCGACTAGACTGCTCCGGGCCGCAGGACCGGTGCAGTGGTCCGCAGCTCCTACGCCTAGAGAAGAACTCAGTCGCCTCGGCCTGCGGCCCCGCCACCTGTCCGTCGCGCCCGGGTACAGGGGAAGGCGCCGCCGCCTCCACTCAAAATGGAGGTTATGAAACGCGCGCCGCCCGCCCGCCCGCCCGCCCGCCACATGGCCGCGCCGCCACAAACTTCGCAGGCGCGTCCACGTCCTGGGGATCAGACCCCGGCATCACCGGGGCCGCCACTCACCCACAGACCGATAGCCCAGGATGGCGATCTTCCGGGACTTGGACTGAGGCATCTTGGTAGCCTGGTCAGCCCCGGCCCAACCACATCAACCGCAGCGGCGGCGACTCCTCCGGCTCAGACT